>NC_091120.1:66318207-66618207 GCF_040183065.1 Periplaneta americana | reverse complement strand
TTCCCAGAAGAGTCTCTTCTTAGTGTCATTAGAGCGTATCCGTTCATAAATGAAAGGAATATCCGCAATGAACTTTCATTTATTTATGGCACTGACGAGTTCAGAAACGTTTCAGGCTGTGTGTCTCTAATGGAATTTTTCAGAGACAATTTGTGTTCAACTTTCAGCGAATGTACAAAATTACTAGAAATTTTACTAACAATCCCTATGACAACTTCAGAGGCTGAAAAGTGTTTTCCTACTCTCCTCCGAACAGAACACGAGGAAAACAGGACAAAGACTTTCTTATTTCACAGCCACATAACCACTGAAACTTCTCGTACCCGTCAGAATTGAATTTTCAGTTAAACGACCTGGTTTTGGTTTTCAAGCACTGCGAAATTTTAAGGTTCGGAATCGATCTACCAAAACGCTTATCTCACACTTCTCTTCTAAGCTGCGCGATGAAAATGGATGTTCTATTAAAGACTGATGTGTATTCATCTTAACTAGGGTCTATTTAATATAGTAGAATAACACAAACAACACAATTTATTAAAACAGCTTCTTACCCGTCACCACAAGCTCTCAACCAACTCGATTCGAGTAACTGCAGTGAAACGGAAAGCATAAACACCAATAAAATACAAGCTCACCCTCTACCCTAAAAAAAACTTGTTTTCGCGCCTAACTGCAGTCGCAGGGCGGGCATGTTCTGTCTTTGATTCATTCATTGTGACTCATCAGTAGCTCTGTGAGCTCTGCGAGCTACTGCCATCTGTTTCCATTTTCAAATCTCGTTTACCTCCCTGTTCGTTTATCAACAACTGAAACTCAACACTGGACAACACCCGAAGAGATACCCAAGATCATGGGTGGACAACTCGCGCTCTCAAACTGTGAACAAACTGTCAGGTAGAACGAACTCTGTGCTAGCTGCAGTGCACTAGGGCCTTGCAACACGAGTGGTTGTTGGTTCGCTTGCGTCTACAGTGATTGGCTGCTTGTAACTGAAGCGGCTGCCTCGGTGTGTGCTTTTTTTTTGCCAAGGTTTTTAGCGCCTTGGGAGTACGAGTTGCCCACCCATGCCCAAGATCAAGCCAGTTTCCATAAGGACGGTCGTTTACTTTGAGCGTATTCCGAATCTCACCGGTGAGCAATCCGATGGCATCACGGTGTTCCGAATTCCACCGATGTCGTCATTGATGCTCCACCAGTGTCGCACTAGTGCCATCAATTTGCAGAGGTGGTGGCAGTCTCCATCAGCCGCCATCAGTGAATCTGATTGGTTCTTGTATAGGGCGGGAATTAGCAGACGAATGACTTCGTGCACTGTTGTGTCATGGCATTGTGTTCTGCTTTAGTTCTGCTGCATTGTTTGTAATGAGCACAACGTAAAAACAATATGTTAATGGCTTATGAGCGAACATGTCAACGGACCAGTTATTACTACCGGTTCAAGAAATAAGTTGTTTATGATCTCTTTTCTTTGAACGAGATGGCAGTACGAAAATTTCGCAAAATTTTGCTAGCGTAGCACAGATAACCACTTACACGGTCGCCATGACAGCATCGATTCTTCCAGCAGTTTTGTTCCTTATTTTCGTTGCAACGTGACGTCATTGATCCCAGATCCCAGATTCGGAATACGCTGTTTGGTAAGTCAACGATGAGGCTCCTACAAACGATTATAGTTGGATGAGAAACTTACTACAGCTGATCATACCAATCGTGTACTTAGACCACAATAATTTAACTTGTATTTTAAACCAAAATATCCGTAAATATTTTTAGGTGTAGCGCAAACTTGCTACAACTTTAAGGAGCCGCGCATGATCAAAACAAGAAAAAGGTCTAATAAACATGGGTACTAAAATTAATATCTTCAGAGATATGTACAGGTAAATAAAAAAAAATGCAAAACGAGTCTTTCAAGATAAGCAATGTAAATCGCACTTTGACACCAGTTATTTCTCTGATACGTCGCAGTCTAAAGGATGAAGGGTCATGGATGAATTATACAAATGTGCACAGTTTTCTTGTGTAGCAAGTAAGTGATAGTATTGTCTTGTCAACAACAGACATTATTACTAGATGGACTGGTTCAATTCATAATAGCACTATTTTTCATAAATATAATAAAAGAACTCCATTTTAATTGGCAGAGGGAAAACATAAAACATGAAAATAGCGGATATGCTCTACTTAATTATTTAACTATAGAATAACATAAATATAACCAGGTACATATTAGGGTCAAAATTACTGCAGAATGACAATACTGTGTCTAGAAATAAAGATTTAAGGCCTCCCCACACCAACGCGAAATGTTCGCAGCCGTGGCGGCGACAAATATTTCGCAACGAAATTCGCACGTCACCCCACACCGTCGCGAAATATTCGCAGCGCTGACGGACACCAAATTTCGCGTATGCAGAGGAATATCATGTCGTAGCTCCTATGATAGTCAATCAATCGCACTGTTATTTTTATGATTGGCAGGTCAATGTCTGAGGAAAGCATGGAACAAATTTTGAAATCAAAATTGTTTTTAAAACGCGGGGAAAAAAAAAATACTAATTTGGAAGTGACATTTAGACCTTCAGAAGTCATCAGCGGTAAACTTTTTTATTTTTCACGTTAGATGGGGGGTCAAAGCGAATGAAATGTTGAGAAAGAATGGAAATTACTTTTAAAAGTTGCCGCTATTCAAAATCTTTACTGGTTTTAAAGTTACGGCGAGTTAAAGAAAAGAGTATTTTTTACTTGGCGAAAAACTCAAGACAACCTCTTGTCTGCTAATACAGAAATCTTTGCTCTGATTTCAAATCCGCTTACAAAATACTTCAATCGCTTAAATTGTTTTATTTACTTGTATGTGTTTTGAAATGTAACAATAAATATTAAAATAAATGTAATTAAAATATAAATAATGCGATTAAAATAAATGTAATCACAATATTAAAATAAATGTAGTTACAATATTAAAATAAATGTAACTGAAATATTAGAATACATTTAATTAAATTATTAAAAGAAAAGAATCAAAATGGCGAACGATGATACCTACAGTAGTATTTAGCCTTAGACGTTGTGCTTGCGGTTGCAAACATTGTCAAAGAACTTAGAGCTCTGGAGGAGAGAACACATAGAAAAAAAAGTGTGGGTGAGAAAGTGAAGTCCACGTAGAAAAATACAAAAGTGCATCAGAAACAAGAAGTTAAAGATATCTGAATATCTGAAAAGATAAATTACCTATGAAACGAATATTCAGAGAATCCCTCATAGCATGAATTACCATCCCAGGACATATAAATAATTGAAAATAGTGAAATGAAATAAAAGATCCTTTATTGGTAATATATTTTTTATTCCTACTCAGAGAGATGACATTGGAAGATTCTCGGTCATTTAGCAATTTTCTAGGAATTGATGAGAATACTTTCAACACGATATAAATCATTTTAGTGTCGTGAAATCAATACATTCACATTTGGAAATAATTATTATACTTTAATTGTCCGCGTTTCTATTATAATGTAATATAATACGTCTAAACCTCCTCAATAACATATTTTTCATGTTTTTTTTTCATCATAAGATACAAAAAGAAAACCATACCGGTACTAACTTTTATTAAACTTTTTAGCAAACTGATACTCCCTTGAATGTATAATGGCTACATTCACTAAAATGCGCTCTCAACGCAAAAAGTATCATAAAATTCATACAGTATTTGCAGTTCTAAATATATGATCGTGCAAAAATAGTTTACAATACATGTGTGTTAAATGCGTAACAAAATCTCGAAAACAGAAGAGACTCTACTTCGTCTCGTCTTTTCTACCTTTTCTTTGATTGTTATAATGAGTCCATTAAGAGAAAGAAGACAAGAGATGATGCTAAGTCTAAATTCTGAGAGGGATTTGTCCCACAAGTAGTGATATTCGCGTATAATTAATAAAATTATCCTGTTTATATGTAAGTGTAAGTGTGAAGCAGTATCTGCTAGGTGTAGATTTTTGCTAATTTTTTCGGCGATGTATGAACTGGAGGGGGAAAGGAACTCCATTATCTCCTGGCCTAGTTGCCTCATAAGTGGTGCCTTCTTGGTATCATTTGTGAGGTTCAGACTTTTCTTCGGAAAATTGACTAAACAACAATCCTATAATATTGTATTTAATATTTAAAAAATAATTGCAAGTCGGTTATTTTAACATTATGTAGACAAATATCGCATAATCAAATAAAAATATTAGCCTAAGTCCAAAACATTGATTATTATTGATTGAGCTGTAGTGACACCAAACGCGAGTACTAATGTTAGGAGATACAGCGCGAATCCGTAAGATTTAATGAAAACAATTAATAGGCCTGTTTAAGTTTATTGAAAAAACTCTTCTGTACTAGCTAATACAAAAGTTCCTAGAGTATTTCATAGGAATAAAATATGAATGAGATTAGTTTTGACAAAATTTCTAATAAATATAGGCTTATATGTTTGCTTTTAAGAATGAAACCTTTCCTAAACTAAAAAAATTATTAACTTTGAACTATTAAACCTTAGTAAGATGTTAAATGACGCAAAGTTCATATAGGTAGGTTCTCTAGAAATATATTTCTGTACTAAGCAATGCTATGATATTCTGAAGGACTGATAAAAGTCAACAAAGATGCGAATATGAAATCATTCCTTATAGACAGGCCGTATGAAGGCTAGAATTTTTCTTTAAGATATGTTAAAGATGTGAATAACTTACCACTTTCATTAAATTCCAATTGGATTTCATCTCATATTGCCCTTTTTCCTTACTTACTTGTAATCCTCTAGAATAAATCGTATAAAACTGGATGTTTCCTTACAATTTCTCACAGAACACTATCAAAAAATTCGCTTCGGCAGCGAAAAAAACCGCGCAGGCGGCGAATCTAAATTTCAACGCTGCAGATTCGCAGCCGTCCGGCGATATTTTCGCGTCGGTGTGGGCACACTCATATACCGCAATGTACACTGAGGCAGTGGCAACTTTGCGAAGCGAAACATTTCTCTACCGGTGCGAATATTTCGCGTCGGTGTGGGGAGCCTTTATAGTTTCTCCATGAGTCTAGGATGGGAAGTCAATAAAAGTCTAAATGCCACAATTAGAATAGATACGAGGCGTGTTCTTAAAGTAAGTTCCATTTTCAATTATAGCTGTCGCATCGCTGCAATCGTTATTTTGCGCATACGTGTTTTATTCTTCAGTCCTCAGGCAAGCTGTGCATGCAGTTTCAGAGCTTCAGTCCGTGTGTATGGTTAGTTGTGATCAGTTGAAATGATTAAAGTGATCGAGCACCCCGCTGACTGTGAGATGCGGTCTGTTATCCGTTTTTTGAATGCGAGAAACATCAAACCAGCTGACATTCATCATCAACTTTGTGAGGTGTATGGTGATGATGCCATTAGTGATGGAATGGTCAGGAGATGGGTTAGAAAGTTCAACGAGGGCCGCATCTCTGTGCATGACGAGCAGCATACCGGTCGGCCATCTTTGATCAATGACGATTTGGTGCGTGCTGTTGATGAAAAAATTCATGAGGACAGGAGGTTCACAATTTCTTCGCTTTCCTTGAATTTTCCACAAATGTTGCGGAGTGGTTTGCAGGCGGGTGAATTCTACAATGAGGGGACAGAAAGACTTGTGCCACAACTCGATAAATGCCTCAATAATGGTGGAGATTATGGTGAGAAGTAATTGAAGTGTGGGGAATACAATGCTACAAAAATGGTTTGTAAATATTTTCCCGTTTACTTTCTACACCCTTTTGGAACTTACTTTAAGAACACGCCTCGTATATTGCAAAATAGCTATTACAGCAACGAAAGAGAATCTACGTGATGATATGGAAGTTGGACGCTTACTGTGAGAACTGCGAAAGTTTAGGGGCCAAGGCACTGAAGAAGATAATGGACCAATTTATACAATGCACCTTGAGTAGGCTATACAAATTAATACAATTCCGGCAGAGCTGTTCATCAAGCTTCGGTAAATGATCATTTCACAAAGGTGAGTCTTAATTCATTTCTTAATTTACTAAGCTATTACATAAGCCTACCAATGAATTCACTATGTAAGGGAAAATCGATTGTCTCATAATAAAATTATGATTCAATATACAGAATAACATAAAGAAATTATCAATTCAAATATACACAATAAGCAACTGTAGCAACACGCAATAAAAGCAATAGGTAGCCTATACAGGTAACAGAAGAACAATAATCAAAGTAACATGTCACACAATTGACAAAGAACTATGTACGTTAATATTATTTTGACACATCAGCAGTGTTTCTATTATGCCAATAATTCAGATTTTTCAGTATACTTACGGTAAATTAATTTATTTTCATTCCTTTTATGTTTTCTTCATTATTGATTTTTTTTCCTTCAAGAAGTAAAATCCTTGTTTCACAGACACTGTGAATAGCAATTCGAAGGGCTTTTATCTTCGGCAGTCTGTGTTCAAATACTCTTTGATGTCTGTGGCGGTGCTGTTGGAATGGGGAATAACATTTCGTCTGTTATCATTTCTACAGAAGAACTGTCATTCAGGACTTCACATGGAAGATTCAAGACTGAACTAAAACATTTATATTCTTACGTTTCTTGTTTTACTTTTCACATTTCCATATATTTCCTAGACGCTCTGCATTTCGAACTGTGACGTCTGTATGAAACTAATGAAATTAAAACTAATGCGTGAATGTGTTTTGCCTCTATCAAACAGACAAACGAACGAACAAACATACAATCACATAAATAAATAAATAAATAAATAAATAAATAAATAAATAATTAAATAAATAAATAAATAAATATACATGTATATGAAATATGTGCATAATATATTATAATAATTAATATATATATATATATATATATACACAGTATCTTATATTATATACATACTCTACATGCACAGACTACATATATACAGTACATACATACATACATACATACATACATACATACATACATACATACATACATACAGTTATACGTTGGAATAATAAGTTGTACCAATAATTTGCTTTCAGATGCAGTAATAATTAGGCAATTCCTTACCTGCGATAAAGTTTAAATCTGCTTCAATTATCTTCCATGCTTAATTCTTTTCCACCATAATGTTTACTATTAAATGTTTTAGTAAGTAAGTCTGTCAATACGTCAGACTCAACTGTAAAAAATTAACATTACTCTTTTCGCTTTTTCTTTTGATTCCTGTAATATTAAATTTATTTAACAGCTCAGAAAAACAAATTCAACATGAAAATATTGTAAGACATGTTGATTTCGATGTAAAACTGAGTATACGTAGTCACTTTTAGACTCTATTATCTTTTCTGCGGAATACAGTAAAATATGCTTTCCTTTTACGTATCACTTTAACTTATACATAGAAATAGTGTACCATTACAAAATGTAACGTGGTTAAATGGAAGGCCAACTAATCATGCGTAAATAACGGGCGATTAAAATGTTGCATTAGAATTATATTTTAATAATCACCGTTACATTTTAATAGTACCGGTAGTTAAATTACTGTAGATATGTTTAGTGTTTACTACGTTTTTAACGGAGGTTGAGGAATTGATCAACAGTAAAAAAAGTTGTTTGTGTTATAATGTGAAATAATTTTCATTAAGAATTGTTGTCAAGTATACCTCCAAAGAAATATTACTTAACACGATTGCCGAAACATATATTTCCTAAATAAATGATCCTAACAGAGCTATGTATAGCCTGGTATTAACTTTAAACTACGGTAGAAACTTATTCCCTGTACACCCCTTACTGATGCTTTTTCGTACGCTCGCTCAAACCACAGCGCTCGCAAAGTACACTTTGGTACACAACAGTTCGTAACCTTGCCCATGTCCTTGACATGCTTGGTATATAGCAAAGGAGGGGTGATTTTTCTTCTATCAACAATGCTACAACTTTTCAAATGTTGACAACATTACTTATACGACTTCTGCCCAAAGAGTTTGTAATACTTGCTTCTGCCTCTATACTTGTTTTTTTTTTTTTTTTTTTTTTTAAGATGGGACATGACAGTTAAGCGGCCGAGCTTGGAACTACAGTGCTATGTTGCCAATATGGACTACCATGCTCTCAGCTGATGGAAGCTAGCAACTGACGTTAAGATGGCTGACGTTAAAATATTCATTTACAGTTGACGCGAAGGTAAAAAAAAAACAATACAAAAATCGACAGAGAATCAAAGACGAAACGTACCAATGCTAACATTGTGTGCACAATAAATGTCACCAAGAGAGCTATTAAGCACTCTCCACGTGGGAAAGGTAAATTTGGCAACTCAACAGTTGTTACCATAGCAACAGACCTACCACGCTATGTGACATTCAGTTGTTTTTCCGATCGCAACGCTCCTGTCATGTCCCATCTTAAAAAAAAAAAAAAACAAGTATAATAGAACGTGTCTCACGCAGCCAATCGTAAAACTTTTAATGAATGCTCTTCCTAGTTCGCTTATAATTCTCCTATAAAAGAAACTGTGGTATTTAGAGTGGTCAGTTAGGTCATACACGTTCCTAGAGAAAGTATGATCTTGTATATGCATTCTATGCTCGGATATTAGCTTTCTTAATTATGGAGTAAGAAAAAAAAATCGCATATAAGAGGGAATGGGTATTTTATAAGAAATTCACAGAATTGTAGATTAGATGTAAAATCGTTTTTATTATAGAGAAAATACACACAGGCTATTTAATAGTAAATGCAATGAATTATTACAATAAAAATATAAATAAAAAATTTAGAACTTTCTAACATCGATAAAAGTTTTCTGTACCAACAAACAGTTTCAATTAAAAGAAATTAGTCTACATCTGCAGGAAATAAAATCTAGTCATTATAAACTCACAATCAGTAACTTACAACTTTGGATATTTACAAACGGAGCTTATATTTGCGGATAAGGGAAAGTAACATCAATAAATGTGATATTATTTATGTAAATATCAATCCTTAAGGGCATCTGCTGCTGTGCCAAACTTGGAAAAGACGGTATGCCTTTTAATCACAACGTATCTATTTTCCTTATATAACCTGAGTGGAATTGTTACGCGCCTTAAGAGGACAACCGACCCCATTCCAATCTGACACAGTGTCATAAAGACAACATTTTAACATTGATAACAGCCAAAAAGCATTGGAAAATATTTGCTAACTATCAATTTTGTATATATTTTTGGCTTGTGATGACAGTACCTTAAATTTGTTGTATACTTACTAAATATCTACGCATTTTCTAAGATATGAATCATGTTATAATTTATTTACAATATCGTAAACTGTTTTCACATTTTATTAATGTATAACATTCCTATGTTAAGTTGTTGCAATCTATATACAAATATCAATACCGGTAACATACTATATTTTTATCGGTTCAACAAATGAAAGAAGATATAGAAGATGTAGATAATATTTGAAGTTGAAGTACTTAATTTATATTAGTCTGATAAGTAAAATTTGTCGTAATTATAGGCTATTGGCCATATTTCCTTAATGCAGTCATGAGTTATACCAGATGAAAATATTCATTTAAAACTCCTCTTATTTTTAAATTTTAATGTTGACACTAAAATAAAATATGCGTATTAGTATTAAAGTAAAGAATTCTTAATTTTATACTGCATTTTTAATCACAACAAGGTAAACGAAATTAGAAGTTTGTTAGACTTGAAATTACTTTTCCTGCATTAAAATGTATATGAATGATAGTGATGATATATTATTTAATTTTAAACTAGCCTACTTATTTCTAAAAAAAATGAGTAACTTACCTGAGAAATTGTTACCGGTACTATATAATTGAGATACCTAATATTATTTAACAAAATTATTATGTTGAGAACAATAACTGATTTTTGAAAAATAAATAAAGACATAGGGCCTATATCAATTGAGGAATCTGAAGTTATTTCATTGTAATGAATTCAAGTGGATAAGAATGATAATAATTCATAGTGAACTATAAAAAAAAATTAGTCTCGGGGCATATAAATTGTAACACATCGCATTTATTCTTCAAGCTACGTACAATACCTTTGTGGGCAGAAGATTTTTTTTTTTCTAAAGGACCTGACTGCAGGCCTATGAATGATACAAAATGTACTGTAAATGGCTATAATATAATATGTTCTAAATGTGTACATATATGAGAAAGTCAAGCTAAAAATTGTAGCTCCAATGTTTAGTTTTGAATTTATTCATTTTCAGCTTTTTTGATATCGAACTTCGAAACATTTAGCTCATTCCAGTTCAATTGCATTTATTAGTATAGCAAATGTTCCATATTTTCTTTTCGAACTGTAAAATTTGAACTGAATTGAATTTAAAAAGGAGAAATGGGAGGCGAAATTTAAAATGTACGCAAAGCGTTCGGGGCTGAAAGAAACTGAATATGTGAACTCCAAGCCTGTTGGTCACTTGTCTCACTCCAGATTACGTTGCTCCACTGAATGAGCTCTAGAAAATATTGAATGAAAATAAAAAAAAATTAATTTAAGTTGTTATGCACATCAACTTAATTAGATGAGTTAATCAACTATTTTACTCTTTCAAATTAGTTAATTTGTATATGTATTTGTTAGTATGTGTAAATGTTAACTTTAAATGTTGTCTATAAATGAGATATAAAACTACTATCACAATAAAATACAACGAAGTCATTTGATAGGTCGTTTATTTAATTTAATAACTGATATTTGAGCAATAGCCGAGATCACATATACTGTATAACAGATTGCTCAGTCTTATAGAATTTGACGGCAACTTTTATGAATTTCACTTTGTTGCCATCTAGCTACTGCGTAAGAAATCACGTTATAACTCTCATTTGAATTGCATGGAGCAACTGTACTTCCATCAAACGGTCGTTCTCAATCGACGGTGGCGATCCAGGTGGTTGTTCTCTTCCAAATGTCACCGATTTTAACACGGGGATGGCCAATTTGTTATATATATGATCAGGGGTAATAGGTAGGCCTAATATAACTTATAATAATGAAACACTAGGGCACAAGTTTTCATTTTCAAGCTTATTTACCTATATATTACCTTTAGAGAAATATCTATATCTAATGTCTGAAAATTAATTAACTATAAATAATTGAAAAAAAACTAAGAAAGTCAACTTTGTTTGTCAATTTTAATATTATTTGTTACACTTCTCTATGAAATAGAAATGCAATGAATTATAATATCCTTAAGTTCGTCGTACGTAAAACTATATTTGTCACATTTAATAGTAGGTTTAACGAAAAAAAGTACGAAAATGATTTAACATATTCATTTCTACGACCTCAGAATTCAAATTCTGTTTTTACGATTTAATATGTATATTTTTTAATAGTAAGAGTTACTTCCCGTATTATATTAATACTGACGTCTTATAATAAGTACACAACAAATTTAAACAACCAATGTATTTTTTAAAGTAATATAATTCACAATTCAGTAAATTAATAATCACATTGCACACTTTATACAATCTATCACTTAATGTTCTTCATAAATGAAAATCATTTCAAATATTTGAAAAAGCGTTTTGTGAATATAATGATTGATAGAATGTTATGTGTTTAAGCTCTAAGATGTACAGCGTTATGTAGGTTGAAGTGGAATTGTACTTTCAAGTAGGCCTATGAGGTCTAGGGACTAATCTAACACGAGTAGGTACTGCATGTGCCATGATCTGTACAAGATTGAAAGGAACTAAAGTGCATTTGTGGTGTGGATCGAAGTTATCACCATTTCACGTAAAATATTTAGCAACAATTGATCCTGATCTCTAGCTGTATAGTTTAGTCTCCACTGTGAAGCAATTCATATGTGCATTTATTTAAATTTATTAATTATAAAACTTCAATTCATGTCAGCATATAACAGATTACTAATTTATTGCTGCTGAGTATTAAAATTGGCGTATGAAATAGAAACGAAGCGATGGAGAGGTTAAATTATATACTGTTAGAATAATAAAATATTATTGTATTTAGGAAAATATCATATTCCCTTAAAATAACATTAAATTATACATACGATTAGTTTTTATATTAAGATTTAAGGCAAATATTAAAATAGGTATATAGAAACAATTAAATATAGATATATTAAAAAGCTTGAAAGCAGTCTTCAATTTTACCGAACTTCTGACTATAAAACACAGTACTGTATTTCTTTAAGGTAGAGTAAATCCAGAAATCTTATGCAATGATATTCTATGTCAAAGATCAATTAAGGTGTTTTCATACATTAACAGTTCAGTTCAGGGCGAGACTCACGACCCACACTACATATATTTATTATTTGTTATCCGAAAAGACACACGTAATTTTCCTGCAGTACTTATATATATATATATATATATACATACATATATATACATAGGGTTTTTCATTATTTACTTAGTGAGTAAAATAATGAGATTATGTAGAACTTGTAATTACAACAAAATTCCAGGTAGTTTCTTTTGAATCCTTGTATCTTTTTTTTCTGTAAAATATAAATACAATTTATAGCAAGAAAATGCCATGCACATAAATAACTGCAATGTTTCATCAATGTTAATTAACTCAAACGTGTCCAAATGAAAGACATTATTCAGCACGTTTTATGCTGTTTAACTAGCTGTTAAAATGCAAAGCTTTTACAACAATGAATTTAATATACATATATGTCATTAATTTTAAATAATATTTCACGATATATTATGTTTCAAGTATTATTCTACTAAGTATAACGCAATTTATATTTTATTTAAAATTTCAGGTTATAAAAATCTTTTATACATAACATAATTGGTAAAGCATTCTGCGCAGAAATCACAATCAAAATAACGCCAACATAATACATCAGAATTGTAGCACATACATAGTTGTTACTGGTTTGGTTTACCGACATCAAGATGTGAACCGGCCGGCGCTAGTCCACCGTCTGCCGCCGACTTTGCTCCCCGATTCCCCTTCACGTTGGACGCGCCTATTGTGTAGTGTAATTGTGCGATTATTGTGAGTGCAGTTTGGTATGAGATACCGCATATAATGGCTCGCTATTTGATTATTTTAGAAGGAAGAGTGTTTGTTTGCTAGACACATAAATATGAATCGGCTCGCCGAGTATGTACGGAATTTATTGCGAAATTTGACGAGGCAGGCAGTATGTAAGTTAGTGAATACATTTTAGAACACGGTGCCGATGTTAAAATCGCCCTAGAATTAGACCAGTTTTAACAGAGGTTAGATTAGTTGACATTGGCGCAATTCTTGAACGTTCGCCATAAAAATCGCAAAAAATATTAGCTCAGCAGACTCGCGTGCCTGTATCTTCTGCAAGAAACATAATATGTTTATTACATCTTAAACCTTATTACTACACCCGAATATTTGCTTTAAAGGTGATCCACGTTTGCGAGTGCATTATTGCAATTAGTTCCAGAAAATGAAAGATTACACTGACTTAGAAATTACAAGAATTTCAATAGAAGGACTGAGGAGAGTGAACGAGAACATATTTATACGATATTCCACTTGTGTGGGACAAGACATGTTCAAAATCTATTATAAGGCAAATGTCTTGCAATTTAATTACGCTGTTACGGTACTAATTCTGGCGGCCGCAACCGCAGTCCTCGCCGACGACTCGCGCGACGGTGCAGCGGTGAACCAGACCGATAACAACTCTATATTATCAATATGATTAAAATGTCATTTTTATTAGATAAAAGTGAGGAAAAGAGCATTTCGTTGTTAAATGATATAAAGCCGAAAATTCCTAAAGATAATTGAGATCATTATCTGACTTCAATAAAAAATTAGAAAAGAAAAAATTAAATTTAATAAATAAACACTATGCAGTAAACTATGCATATTTATTAATTCAATAAATGTTATTACAGGACATCATGCGTGTGTTTTCGGATAGGTGATAAAATTCCACTTTTATTATTATACACAGATGGACAGACAGCTAAAAGTTCCAACAATACTGCGTCATTTTGCACATCTAATCATAAATATTTTCCATCACGATCGTACTCACAGCCGATGGGTCATAATTGTGCAATGTCCATTCTAATTACAGTAGAAGATACGCGTTATTGCATTATGATAATATCCATTACAGAACATCCCACTGGAAAGCTATACTTTCAGCTATTTCGAAAACTCACTGAATCACTGAGTAATAGAAACAACCAAGGTTCATCGTCGTCAGTGTTTCTCGGACTAATGATTGGAATCCGACATGTAATATGACAATATAAAAATATTAGATATGTATTATGTTAAAATGAAACAAATTTAATATTATTGTATTATGCAGTTTTCAATTCAATCTCGATCTATAAGCCAATTATTTCATCAATTCGGTCACAAAAACTAGCCGGAGAAACACTTATCAACATTGTCAAATTGTTGAATTAAGTAATAAAGTTCTTACTGATTATATACGTCTTTGTAGTTCTTACTAGAATCTGACATTAAATACAAGACATTTCGTACCCAGGTCAAAGTAATCAGTCTGGCAGAAAAAAAAACACAATATACTTACTAAATGTTACAGAAATTCCAAAAGTGTACATACACATATACATATATAACACCATGCATTTTTTTCATGAAAAATTAAGAAGCTGCACTTCTAAATGAAGAGTTATTATATGGGAAAACTTATGTACGAGTATGTACATTTCATGTCAATACGAAACCAACTAAAAATTCTTAATCATTACTGACACAAGAGATAGAGGTATATGACACCGGAATATAGATTGTAAAGAAATTCTACAAGTTAAACTCTCCATTTATTCTATATTACAATATTCCACACATTCAATCCAACGACACAGGGTCTTAACAATATTTCACTTCAAATTATTAACGACAAAATAAACGATATAAAATATATTAATGATAAAACGTAATTTATAAAAACAAATACAAATGGACATAGAAATGGATACAGTACATGTGAAGTTATTAATGCTAAGCATTAATTTCATTTAAAGTTTCTTGAGCTTCCTTGCTGTGTTATGTAATGAAAGAAGATGAATCGTGGTGAGGTAGTAACTGATATAAATCGCATAACACCTATAGTTTTATATGACTTTCTAAGCAGGTATGAAATACCTTAAAGCTGAGAATACTTTTAAAATATTTACTATTCTACAAAATAAAGTGTGAAGTAAATATTTTATTATTTTTAAACGAATAAGAACTGATTGTGAGAATTTTAGTTAAATAATATCAATCTTATAGATATAACGCCATAAACATAACATCTATAAAACCATTAATATATTACGTGCTGTTATGGTGTTCTATCGAAGAGAATATTTCGTAGCACTGAAAAATTATTTTTAGAATTATATAGGGCCTACTGGGTAGATTCAAATTGCTCTCTTTCCTTTGTAAGTAACAGATGACAGGTTAGACAATTAAGTTGCAAGATGAAGTAATACAATTTTCAGCACAAAAGAAAAGAATTAAACTTCAAAAGCCAGAAACTTTATTATTACCACAAACAAAATTATTTCGAGAAACCTGTAGTCACTTTCTAACGACCAATTGGGGATTCATTGTATTTATAAAGTAAAATAGAGAGCATCTACTTGTGTTAGATAAACTCTCTAAAAGCAATTAAAAGATGATATTTTTACATGTTTATAATCATTATGCTTTGGAACTATTTTCATGTACGATTCTGGACATTTTCTTATGATGTGGTTCAACCAGATCCTTTGTTCGATCATATTAATAGAATTTATCACTTAAAAATAATAATTATATGTGAATACAGACATAAAAATATTGTAATAAAATATATAGTAATTAAACTAATTAACTTATAATAAATAAATAAATAAATAAATAAATAAATAAATAAATAAATAAATAAATAAATAAATAAATAAATGAGTGAATAAGTAAACAAATAAATAAATAAACAAACGAATAAATGAATAAATAAATAAATAAATGAGTGAATAAGTAAACAAATAAATAAATAAACAAACAAACAAATAAATAAATAAATAAATAAATAAATAAATAAATAAATAAATAAATGAATAAATAAGTAAATAAATAAATAAATAAATCAATAAATAAATAAATCAATAAATAAATAGGCCTAAATGAGTGAATAAGTAAATAAATAAATAAATGAGTGCATAAGTAAACAAATAAATAAATAAAATGAATGAATTAATAAATAAATGAACAAATAAACAAACGAATAAGTAAATAAATAGATAAATAAGTAAATGGACAAATAAATACATAAACAAATAAACAAACGTACAAGTAAATAAATAAACAAATAAATAAAATGTTAAATGGCTAATATCTCGTACACAATTGTTATTAAAATGTACACTTTATGCAATGCAAATTTTATTCTAAATGCAAAATATCTTGAAAGATAATATGATGAACCATGTACATGATAGTCACATCTATATTAATTTCCAACTTAGAGGAATTTTACTGTAAAAATCTTTAAGTCTGTTACACTTGTAGCTAAAAGTTAGGTTACGAACTTACTTACTAATCAATCATTAAAATATTATACATGCTTCTTTTCAGTTCATCCTAGATAATATAACATAACGACTCGTTGAAATTATTTCACCGATCCTATACGTAGTTACGGATTTCGATGTGCCTATACTATGTACTGTACATACTATATGTTTTTTTCAATTACACAATTTTATTTTAACTTTCACCGGTGTAAATAATTTAAAACAAATCATCAGAATATGCAAGTTTTTATATTATGATCAGTATAAATTTTCCTCAAACACATTCACAAAGCATGATATTGATATTCATGTTATAGGAAATAAATTTACAATTAATAATTAATTTATAACAAAGTACAGGGATTGGATTTTATATTATGATCTGTATAAATTTCCTTCAAACACATTCGCAAAACATGACGGGAATTAATCGATATTCATGTTACAGAAAAATCAACAGTAACGTCTGCTTTTAATTAAAAGCACGATGTTCATAAATTAAGTGCATAAATAATAATAATAATAATAATAATAATAATAATAATAATAATAATAATAATAATAATAATAATTGTATTTACTGAAAATACTAGATTATGAATTTACTATTTAGAACAACTATTCGTACTTTGAATGTACTTTGAGAGAAATTAATAACAAAACCAAGTTGAATGACAAGAATAATGTCATTCGCAAGCGATTAAAGTAAGACATATTATTTTTTACAAGTTATAAATTTGCTGTTTTCAAGAAAATGTTGAAGGCTTATCTAGGCCATTATAATCTTCATATTGGAGAAAGCATACGAAGAATACAGGGAAAACAATCAAAGTCATAGTTATTTTATGGATGATGTGATCTTCTAATTCAGTATATAACTGCAAAATTTATTGTTGTTCCTAATAAAAAGTAGGAAAGGATTACTGTATCAGTGGTGATGATTCTCCTTTACCAGTTTTGATGAGAAAAAATACTGAAGTTTGCTGAAATGCACTGAATTAGATGATATCACCCTTATGAGAACTGTGACTATATTTGTTTTTCTCCTGTACTCTTCAAATATTACTCGACCAAGGCCAGTGGAGTCCTGCAGCCTGGAGCGCCACTTGTACTGTACTTCTCCTGCCTTCGTATAGCGTCATCGCGATAGTTCACATTACGCCCGCGTCTCCACTCGCCTCGGTCAAGATATACTAATTAAATCTGATATTGAGACGATAGTTAATATTAAATGGAAACCTTAAGATTCTAATTGTAAGTCTAAGCATTATCTCTGTCAGTGTCTCTTGAAAGTTCAACATAATCCATAGTGTTATTTTTGGATTTCTATGCACTTTATTTTTAGGCCATATGAAGTAACCTTACTATCAAAGCTACACGAGTTTATTATCAACACATACAGTACTTAAAGGCTATAATGCGAACGAAACTGAAAAAATTCGGTCCAATAGAATCAGTAATCATGCTGTTAGCAGATAGACAAAAAGGGCAGTACTTATATAACAGGTGCTATTGGTATTGCAATAAGTTCTCATATGCTATTCTTGTTTAGTAAAATACACAAGCATGTTGTACCGGCACATTTTTCATTAATAGTATTATTACGTTAAAAATAAAATAAACATAAAATGATCAGGTATTCGAAATAAAATAGACAAGAAATTTCGTAATTGTAATTCTTGAAAATCAAGAATTTTAAACATGAGTTTAATAACTCTCAGAATTTGATTCACACAAAAATGCAGAGAAATTTATTTTTATATAACTAAACTCTTAACAAAATTTTAATAGTAGATAACAAAATATATGCACATAACTTTGACTTCACGAAAATTGAATATAAATAATTGTATTGCATGCATTTCATAATTGCTTGAATGAATGAAGAAACAATTGAAGATTTGTAATCTATATTAACAATTGAAACATTTAATAGTTTTAAAAATAAAAGCGACAGTTGTTACTTTTGAGAACATGCGACTTATACGAGCATAACGAAATATGACCCACTGACTATAAGTTGTCCATCACTAAATTCAAGTGCAGACAAATAACATTATGTGGGGGGATGTACGCTTGGAAGCAGTTGAAGAATATACGAGAAATATCCTATTTACTCAGTTATGATAAGTGTCTAATGATAACTAGAGAAATGCATGAAAACGACGTTTGTAGTGAGCAAGATCATTAAAGCTATTTTCTATCATCTCTAAGACTTAAGAGACTCTTCAAACTCGTGAAGTAATGTATATTTCATACTTCGTAAATTACTTACTTTACAAATGTACACGTGAAAATTTTAAATTACATAGGGCTGGTAGAAGACGATCATATTCATGAAAAAAGTGTAAGAGTGGTATTTACGTATTTAAATAAAATATCTTATGAAGTTTTAAGTGACGCATATAAATTTATTCTTCAAATAAACGTATAAATGTATAGAACTTTAAGACTTTTAAGACACCAGTATCGGTAATGTCTAAAATAGCTTATATAGTTCTTGGTATAACATGACATAGAAACGACTTTTAAAATATTTGGGAAATTCGAATTGACTGAAAAGAAAAAGAAAAAATTAGGCATAAGAAAAATAAAGTAACTGTAAACACAGTGGTAATAAAAATGTTCAGGGAGGTGAAAATGGAGAAACAATATTGTATTTTGTTGGTGTAGGCTTCCGCGGCCGGTGTCCATGGGTTGTTGGTTTCCGGACTTCTGCAGCGTTGTCTCGGTTGCAAGAGCTGACGTTTCGATCCTATTTGTGTGGTCGTCCTCAAAGCTGTGTTGGAGCTCTGAGGACGACCAGAGCAAGAGGTCGAAATATCAGCTCCAGCAACCGAGACGACGTGGCAGAAGCCTGGAAACTAACAACCCAATTTGTATTTCGCCGGAAAAGGGGAAACAAATAAGGAAGAGGAGTCTAATTCAAAATATTAAAGATGCAATCTAACCTAATTTTTTATCGTGGTACCCTTTCATGCATAATACTAACTTTGTTACAGTTTCTCTGGAAGTTTTAGAAGTAGATAGTAGTAACTATAATTGGGCGAAGTTACGCAATAACAGCCTAAACGACGATTTGAAAAAAAAATAGATATTTGCACAAATCTGTTGATGGCAGGCTAATTTAACTCGGAAAAAATCAAGAATGCGATATCTGAATTTTGCTGCTATTTATAAGCAAAAATTAGTTTATTACATAAAATTCATTTACTTATTTTGCTTTGAAATATTAATTCAACTGCTGGTCTCTTATTAAAAATCTGTTAGCCTTCTTTGGTACTATTTGTGCTATTTTTTGTAATATTATGAATGTTATAATACTTCTTGCACTACATGTTTTATAAAAAACAGATTTATTTCAATGGCCAGTATCTCGAAACAGGTTTCTGGCGCTTGGATCACTATTGCTAACTACCGTCCAATTTAGCCAGTGTGATATATTTCACAGTGTATTTCGACTAGGACTTCATATCGCAAGTTATATAAATGCAAATATTAAACCTTACAGGTATAATTTAATATGAATGTATAACTGGACTTACAATATTCAAGTAATATAGTTGTTTAGTACCAATATTCCAAATTACTAAACAGTTCTGAAACAATGTTTGATGAAGTTTGCACTGTAAAAATTTAATGTTCTAAATATTTAGTTTTAGTTTCTTGTAGGGTTTAATTTCAAGAAATATTTATTTAAAACTCTTCATTTCTTCGTGTTTCAGCTACATAATAATTATTATATCAGTATTAATTGTTTAAGAAGTGTACTATATTACGAAAATTATGCATAGTCTGTGAAATAGGTTAAAGTACAAACCGAATTTTTCACGTAAACCTGATGTATAACCGTTTTAAATTAAATCTTGAAATATAATATCCTATTCTCTCTAGTGACGAAATATCGCACTGAATTAGATTGATCTTTTAGTCCCTTATACCAGAAAGGATAATATTCTTTTTTTCTGCAAATGTGTAGAGATTTTATATTTATGTTGTACAGTAATGACGAGCAGAATATATATTTTTAAAGTTTTCATAAGATTACTGAACGCTGGACAATTGAGGAGTTTAGGGGAAAAAAAACCAGGCAGTTATAATTCAGTACTTTTCGAGATAACGAAGAAAAACTTACCACCAAACAATAAGCATGTACAGAAAGAGGCTTGTCCAAAATGCATTACAACTGTGAATGTGATTCTTGGAACTACCTGGTTCTTCGACCAAACGATAGAGCGTATTTTTTTCTTCCTCTGTGCATAAATAGCTCAAAAATGGAAAAAAATTGGAGCTGCCTGGTTTTCCCCCAAACCCTTCAATTATTCAATACTATACTGAATATAAATCGAATCCAAAGTCTAAGAAAGTCGAATTCGGGGGAAACAAGGGATATAAGATTTATGCGGAATATAATAATTTATTGTCTAAATTTTAGTGACCAAAGAATGAGAAGAAGAATTAACGCACTTAAGAATACTGGTAACATAATATATTCCTGCTTTTAAACCAACAGATTATTTTAAAAATTCTTACACGTTAAAATAAAATTTAAATTAATTTTTATTTCTAGAGTTATGACCGCCTTCAACCGACATCAACAACAAAGGGTGCTATGTACACGATAAAGTATTTACAACAAGATGATCAAGTTTAAGAAGAATTCCGTGTCACTTTATACAAAATGTACCAAACACCAATCAGAAACACTTGAATGTGTAGCAATCTTACGTAATACTGCACAAGTATTAACGGCTCTGGGACGATTAAGGAAGACACATGAGCATCTCTTTATAATGTTACATTTTATATTCGTTGCAATCATAATGATTGTTTCTTTTTCTTTCTAAGATTAAAAATTACTTTTATAAATATATTGTAGTTATTCTATAATTGTTTTTCGCGATCTATATGAGATATTTGGATTAGGGACCTACAAGAATCTGAACCTTGTTAGTTCTCACCTACAGGAAAGCTAGGCCTCGGGAGATAATGGTGAAGAGTTTCAGTAAGGTTGCACACTACCACCGAAATATCATGTGATGTCACTACTTAGCTTCAAAGAATCAGATATTAATATGCATTCACCAGTATTTCATATGTTTTAAAACTAAGAGGTAATTTAAGTTGCTCATAGCGACACAAATTTTTGTGCAATAGTGAAGATCTGGACACCACTCTTTACAGAACAAATGGTATTATTTAAAAGAAACTTTTAATAAAATTATCACAGTATTAAGTTTGTTTAAAAACAATTGTTTGGGTTAATGTGCACCTGATACTTCCTCGTTATTGGCTCTTCCTGTATGTCTACCGAACCTATATCCTAGATCATATATACCCAGATTGCTCGGCGTTATAGACTTTGACGGTAGCAACTTTTGTCAGGTTACTATGCAGCCATCTAGTTGTTACATAAGGGGTCACGTCATAACTCCCATTTGCATTGCATTAGCGACTGTACTGCCATATTGTGTTCGTTTATGGCGGACGGGTGGCGATTCTTTTGGCTGTTCTCTTCAAAGTGCAACCGATTTTAACATAGGAATGAGCAATCTATATGTGATCTGGACCTATAGTCATAATATTCAAACTAGACTAGATGGAGTCTTCGTTGGCTCAGTCACACGATACAATGCACTAGTGCCTCTGGAGGCTTTTAGCGTAATTACATCAGTAATCGAAGCAGTGAATCTGTGGAACTAATATATCTACTAGAGATGAACAACGATCAAAAAAGCAAGACTAACAGCGCCCGGAAAGCCGAAAACCCGCACGACAGTGTTGTATATGTAGCGTCGTTGACGTAAAGACTGCTTGTGAGTGTTTCGAGACGTCGAGATTGATCACTCCCGAAGTCCCGAACGTCAAGCAGCCTTGAATCGCCATCTGTTTATACCTGACTGAACTTTTTATCTACTTTGGCAACTGTTATATATGTATAAACAATCAAGTAGCCTATTTGAAACATCACCTCTACTTTTCAGTGTATAATAATCAGTACCCCAGTCTTTATTTAATTACTAGGCTCTTATTAAAAGACTAGGAATTTTCTTTTGATATGTTTGAGATCAAGTGCGCAATCTCAAGCAAAAAAGGTATTACCATTATGTTTTATGTTTCTTAGAAATGCAAATTTATTTGAGAATTGCTTTTTTTCTATTTATATAACCAGATAAATTAATAGAACCAGAACATTTTCATAACTAAGACACTGTTCTGTTTTGTCTTTTTGTCTCATTTAAACATTTATAATGTTATTTATTTCAATGATGTATGTTATTCAAAGTCACGAAATCTTTCCACGCCGACCAAATGCTATTTCGAGAATGATGAGCGAGACTCGAAGCGCACGGGAATGACGAGACGAGATTCGAAAGACAAATGCAGCAAACACAGCGAGCGAGAGCGGCAGTTAGTTTTGTTCATCTCTAATACCTACGTCATTTTACGCATTCAGATAGTTTTTTAAACCTTTCTAGGGCTAATATAATATACGAGAAAAGCATGATAGTCCTAATTTATTATAGTATGATAATTATAATCAGGATAGCCTATATATTTGGAAAGGTAGCTTGTGATATTAAGCAATATTGTCATTCACTTCCGTGCGAGCTCAAAATACTAAAAATAATAGAAAGAACCTCTATTGAATGCAGTAATCGACGTTTTACTTTATGGAGATGAAACACATCTCTTATTTAATTTTCATTTATTATAATTTATAGATTAATTATATTTTATAATTCTTAACACAATAATGAAAGGAAAAGAAGTTAGAGAATAATTTTACAACCAATGTGACTTAGTTAGAGTAATGGATTTGATAGCGTAATGTTAATATAAATATCATTGCAAGTTTTCTTCATACGCATATTATTCTGTATATTAATACGAGTAAAAAGATCAACTGTTCTAAATGTTCTTGTAGTCCATTGCTAAAACCAATATTTCAACAGTCGTAGTCAAGTTAGCCGCCATACTGCATCACATGAACAGCAAATCAGTGGAACGCAATATTAACTTTATTTAGGCATGTCCACCAACTATGTGCATACTGATGCTCCAATGTATCCTACCTACGATTTTATGATCGCGTAAGCATACTTTCCAGCCACAGGATAAGTCAGAACCAAAGATATGAAAAATTGACAAACTTTGAAAGAGTTCCGGTAGTTCTCAATAGGTGGCACCATTATTGACAGCCGTTAAAATGTAGATGTAAACGATTACGTAGATTAAGTACAAATTATTCTTCTAATGAACAATATCAGCGGTTTCCACCCAAGATCATTCTTGTTTTACAATAAATAGAGTGGAATGAGAAATTGAATTCTATAACACGGGTATATTTATCTACGATTGGCAACAGTGACTATTATCTTCGCCATCTATTCATAGAAGTAATAACTAAAGAATTCACACTTACACCAACAAATTGTCGATCACTATCGATTAATAGGGTCAGATATCTTTGAACGGCAGTATAGCTACATTCACCGACAGATAGTGAACCTAATGGCAGAACTTCAAACAACTAGACTGTAATTTCAGGGCCTTGTTTATGGGAAAATTTAATTCTTCCGCACCCATATTTTAGCAATTAATTTCTGTTTATGGACATAATTTGATTTTGCTCAGACTCCGTTTGTACTGGACTTAAAAATCATACTATTGTTAAATAACAGCATGGCTAGAAATCCGTAGGTTAATATCTGACGACCTTGCAGCAAAATTATAGAAAACTATCTACTAATAATAAGGTCACCAAATGAACTGCTTAAAATTCAAGAGGGAATAAACCTTATAAATAACTTCTTACTGTTTTTACAGGAGATCGAGTTAAAAGTTTCAAGACTCAATATATTCTATTGTCTTTGGGTTATCATTCTTCATATTTCTTTGGACTAATGAGGTTTTATTCTGTACAGTTAAACTACACAAATCTGAGTTATTACAGGACATCTAAAACAGGAAATCTATAATTTTGAACTTGTCAAGTTTTTTCTCTGTGCTCTTAAATTTTTTTCACAGGTTTAATGACTGAATAGATACATAATCCTGCATAATTTATATTTCCAGTGTCATGATATTGTAATAATTGTATCGTATAATCACGAACCTTATTGGTCCTAACAATTATGTTCAGTAATCGTAACTGTGTTTGTTACTCTATCTTGAATCTCTTCAAATAAATAAGGTTCTTTAAAGAAATGAGGTATGAAACAACTTACAGAAATTATTTCAAATTGTGAAGTTTATTAAATTCAGATGACAATGTAGATTATGAATGACAAAATATTTTAATGATTTATCATGAAGTTATACTTTTCGAATGCAATGAAATGCGACGTCAACTTTCGTCCTACCCTTCTGGTATAGACTGTAAGAAAATTTTTGAGTTGAAGGTATTTCGTTAGTTCAGAATACATTATTATACCAATTGTGGATCCACTTTAATTTCAGTCAATACTATTAGAGGAAAATTTCTTATACCCCTTTCTTTCAGTTCGAATAAACCAATTCACTCCTCTGATACTCTTGGACAAGCGTAACAAGTTACTAGTTTGCAGAGATAAAACTATTTCTCTTTACAATGAGAAATTGATTAAATACAGCTTCAACAGGATTAAATTGATATTAAATTTAAACAGCTGTTACAAGAAAAACAAATCCTTTACTTTGATAATGAATCCTTACGTTGAGATGAAAATTTATTCTATAAAGAGGTAGTTTACGAATTTCAAACATTACTTATCTAAAATAATAGCAATTTAAATTACCTTTTGCTTTTGAACACTCTTATATAGACAAGGTTTGGGTCCTAAAATCCATTTAAGTTCAACGTTTTCTATAGCTTGAAAGCGGTTTTGACCATCTTTAATCAGGTTTTCCAGGATTTCTTCATTTGCTTTTACATCAGTACGTTTTCTTATTTAGCCTCATGCCACTGATTTTTAATATATCTTACTTATACTGGGAAATATGCAATAATACATAATGAAAGGCATTGCTTTGTTGTATTTCATTCCTGATCATTTAATTTCAGTTTTTTTTTAACTCAAGCTCAATAATAAAAAATTGAATGTAGTAACTTTACTGTACAGTGTTAGTAATACATATGCTAAATATAGCTGTTTCAATATATTTCCTGAAATACCATTTATTCCATTAAAATAATTTTGCTATTCATATCTTGTGGTTTAGTTAATCACTTTTATTACAAAAACATTTAAAATGTTTTATTAATGCAGTACGTATACATTCTTATTGTTTAAATATTTATGGTTCAATTATTTATTTATTTTTCTGACATGGAAAATAACATTTACAATCGTCAGCTTGTTTTATCATAATAATGGGTGAAACCAACCGCAAAATTTACAAAATGTGCAAATTAATTTTCTTAAAAAAATATGATTTTGCCCGGAAAAGAAAAAGGGGACGTTTTTAGTAAAAACTGTGATGGCTACTGATGCATAATTTAGTTTATTTGATTATTTCGCAATTAAATATTTAATGAATATAAGATAGAAATGAAGTGAAAATTATTCAAATAACAACTTATACAGCTCAGCTGCTGCCAAGAAGTCAAAAGAAAGATAGCAATGGCAAAGGAAGCTTTTGGAAGAAAAGGAGCAGTTTCTGCTGGCCTTTACAGAAAGAACTAAGGAAGAAACTAGGGAAATGCTTTGTGTGGAGTGTGGTATTGTAAGGGGATAAAGAAATTTACTAGATTAGTGACTAAGAAGAAACTGCTGACTGAGGGATGCACTGGAAGGAATGGTGAAGGGAGAAAAGTTGGGGGAGAAGATATCAGATGATAGACAACACTAAGATATATGGATCATAAGCCGAGATTAAGAGGAAGACGGGAAGACTGGGGAATCTGGGTTTGAAGTGAAAGACGTGGGCAGAAAACTATGAATGAATGGGTGAATGAATAGTAAATTTTGAAGGACAATGTAGCAAGACCGAATTGTGTAAGGTACTCATAATAATTTTGAAATATCAGCCAAAAGGAACACAATTTGTAAGAATTTCAAAGATGACATGATTACTCCGTATGTAATATAATATTCTTAACAGGTCCATTTAGACTAGCGGTCGGCATTTCATGCGGCAAGCCGCATCTTACGTCATACTTATGCAGGGATAGTTCACTAATGCATCCCTCCACACGCACGCACTCCATGTAGGACAGGCAGAGTACATACTTAACAGGCGATCAACATGTCTGTTTCCAAACCATTAAACGTAAAGAGTGCAGCAAAACGAATATTTGTAGAAGAATGTTGTGCACAGGAAGAAAATGTAACGTGTTTGTTATGTTCTAAATTACTTAAAGGGTTTCATATAACCACCATAAAGAGACATTATACAAAACTCCATTGTCACGTGTACTTTGCCATAATATTAATACCGATTAATGAAAAAGCTTTGCCGAATATCATTTTCTGATATTATAAAATTTTAAAACTTTGCAAAGAAGCCTAAATAAGCCAAAATTTCTTAGACTTAAAAATTTCCCGAAAATTCATAACAATTCAAAATATCCACTACTTAGGTTAGTTTGTGCTAGATTTATCTCAATGTTCGGCTTGACATATATATGTGAGCAATTTTTTTCAAGAATGAAACACGTTAAATGTAAAGCGCGCTCCCGATTGACGGACCAACATTCATTTGAGCAATAACAAATTGCAACTTATGATGGAGAACCAGATTTGACTTCACTAATTAAAATATCAGGATAGGCTGATGAGTAATTTTAAATCCATGAGAAGGATGCTGAGACACATATAGTTCGGTTATTTATTTCCAGATATACGGGGGGGGGTGAGGTTCAGTCCTCTCGTCTCCCCAGTCTGCTACTTTCTACTATTACTCGACCGAGGCCAGTGGAGTCCTGCAGCCCGCAGCGCCACTTGTACTGCTCCTGTGTTCATATAGGGTCATCGCGATAGTTCACATTACGCCCGCGGATCCACTCGCCTAGTCGAGTTATACCCCTTGTCTTGCAAGGCGGGTTGTATTTCATATGATGTCACTTATGTTGATGTTCTGCCGACCCTTGATTTAGACGCATAACTGTACGGAAAGAAAAAACAATATTTACTTGCAAAAAGTTGAGGATTTGCAGATACGTTGACTTGAAGAAAGTGTTTCGTTTTCACAACAAGAGCTTATTTATCGGGCAGTTCGTGGCTTATCTTCTGCTATGCGAGCGAAAAGTCATATAATCTATTCGATTTTCTTTGTCTAGAAATTTTTTGTATTTTCATCAAAATTATAGCCTTATTATCTTTCTTAAATAACAGGATAAATGAAAGTAAATTTGAGTGTCTTATGGTAAATGATGGAGAGAATGACACAACAGTATTTTAGCAACAGTTCCTGTTTTCTGAAAAGGATGAATGTAAAGATCCGATATTACGGCGTAATCGGAACTTTTTCATACAACCTACGAAATTTTCTGTTTCTTTTTTTAAACGAGTTGATTTGAACAGATACCGGTATTACGTTATTTCCTGAAACGGGAAAACATGATCGGTTCATTTTCATTCTGGGATCGGTTCTGACTTTTCATTAATTATTTCTGAAAAGAAGTTGGTGCCGAGTGAAGTAAAATAAAGACAAGATCCTCTCTTGAGATAAGTATGACATCACACAGACATTCAGGTAGTTGTGCAACCTTTCATTTAATAGTGGTATTTTTTAACCTAATGAAAGACTGGGAGGTGAGGTTGTGTTCAATCTGTTGGAAGAACGTCAGAACGTATAAAATATGATACAGCACCAACGGACAACAACATGTTTAAAAAGTTGTGTACAGATTATTTCTCTATTGCACGAAACCTATTCAATTTTATACAAGTGCACAAACTAAGGTAAGAACTAGAGAATATACACATTCTTTTAAATGTTCTAGCGTTAGTTGAGTTTTATCCACTACTACTTAGCGATGGTGAATTCCTTGCCATTTCACTTTTGAGTAAGCTTCAATCACAATATTCAATCAACGACACAGTTCTGTTATTTTAAACAATGCTTATTATATGTGTAGACGAATTGAACAGTTCAGAGCCATAGTGGGCCAAGCACCATACATAAAAAGCGAAGAAAACAAGGGTTAAAAATAAGTGATTATTATAATTTAATGAAACATATAGCAAGTAATATAAAGTATGCTTATTAAAACTATATGACATATCAATCTTCATTAAACTATGGTATTCACTTAACTTTAAACCTTGCCTTCTCCGTTTCTAATAAATGGCGCTTGGCCCACTATGGCTCTGAATCCTTCAATTAACATAGGCATATGTAGGATATAGTGAAACAGTACATGCAACATTTCGTTCAAATTTTAAATTCATTACACTCATTTATCTGTTACATTCGGAGCCATTATATTTAGAAAAATTTGTAATACAAACATGTTAGGAGGAAATTCACTTTTTAAAATTGCCGTAGTTTTTAATTTAAATTTACTTAAAATAAAAACATATTTGTATTCCACAAACTATGGGATTTGCTCGTTGTTATTTTTATTTTCTAGTTTTCATCATCATGGTAATTAACGAATCAATTTCTTGATTAATGAATTTTACGAGCGTTTATGAATTTCTGTACCTATCTAAGAGGTAAAATTAAGACGATTTCCATTGTTGAAAAAAACTAAAAGTCGTTTCACAGGGGTTCGAAATTTGGTTATACCTTCGCCTTACAGATTCTGGCATGAATTTAGCTATTTGTAAAGACCCAAATGAGTAAGATACTCTTGTCATCTTTTCTTCGCTTAAGGTGAAGGTAGATCCATGTTTCCAGATTTGAGAGTTTTTCAATAATTATTCTGCAATGGAAATAATCCAAGACACATCTCGTTTGAAAAATTCTCCATTGTTATCTACTTTATTTAGAAAAAAAAATCTATATTGTTTAGAATAGAAACGGTTTTTCTTTGAAAGTTTATATAGTTTTATTCAGTATTAGATACCTACTGTGAATGCAAGAAGGTTCACTCTGTTAATTGGCACGTTGTTGTATAGTGTGCAATTAGTTTTTCACAGAGGGAGAATGGCTCGCTCTCTCACTTTTATTCTATCCGCACCGAAAAACTGCATTTAAAACCACTAATTGTTAAATTCTAGGAAAAAAGAAAATTTACTTAATTGTTAAATTCTGAGCATTAGATCATATAAAATTAACTAAAACTGAAGATCATGTGCCAATAATATGTAACTTTGATCTTTCTGTGCTGCAGAAACGCATGATGACAGCTATATGAAGACGGAAAAATGGTATAAATATTGTCAAAACGAGCTGCTAGTAAAATATAGGGTGAACCATATAAATATCTTCCATATGCTTGATTTACAATTACTATAGGTGTTACCATTATTTGTAAGACCAAATACTCTACCAGCGACACATTCGATTCTAGTCCTTAGCTATCTCAAAAGCCGCCATTTTGGATGCAGCTTTGAAATTTTAAATGGAAAGAGGGTCATTTAGGTACTCAAAATTATGTGCAATTTTCTGAAAAAAAAAATCAATAGTGTAATCCGTTTTGAAATATCTCTAATCGTTTTCAAGTTATTTAAAGATAACTGTCCTAATGACACAAACATTAGTTACTGCATCTACATATATTTTGTAACATGGTACAGTACTAAGGAGGCTTTGGAAAAGGCATTTTTATGCAAATCTGGTAATTAACGTTTCCTGCTTTACTGTTTGGTTAACCTGTGACAGTTTCAATGCATTGTTGTGATTTTTGAAGCTTTCCTATAACAAATTTCTTGATTCGTGATGGCACTATTGAAAGAGGAAAGAATTGATATCTTTCTTCATTCTGATAGGTTAAGTGACAGAAATGTTGCAACTGACTGGACGAACAGTTTCCTGGACATTGGATTGGTCGGCGTGGACCAGTAGAATGGCCGACCAGGTCTCTAGATTTAACACTCCTTGATTTTTTCTTTTAGGGTTACATAAAGAGCTTGGTATATGAAGAGAAAATAGTGGGAAAACTGAAACAATCTCCTGCAATAACTTTACAAAGGAAAACTTGTACAGCGAACTTTCGCCTTTCTGTGACCGTAACTATCCACTAAGTCGGTGACATCGAGCCGATATTACTGAATCATTAAATTACATAATTATGCATGTCATGCCATACATTAGGAAATGGATAAGTAGAGAGAAAATAAAGAAAAAGTGATGCAATAAATTTGCCGATCGCTATTGGACTGTGAGGTGAGCCATGAAGATGTTCAATGCTACTGGCATAGACAAAATAATCTATATATTTTAGAAGTTACAGCGAGGGAAATCCATGAGTGAAGTGGTCGCACATTGTGATTTGGAACCTTACTTTCTGACTTATTCTTTCCAAGCAAAATGAAGTTGAATTCTCTTAGAAACATACAGTATTGACTAAAACCAAAGACAGTTAAACATTTTCCATTTGAGTATCTGGTAAGACAAACATATCACAACAAACAGCCTGCGTCTTATCAAATAAATGAGGCACTATGGCCTAGTTTTCATTAGTATAGTTAGCAGTAGAGCAGTGATCGCCAAAAGCTGTGTCGCGACAAATGTCCCTGCCTCCACTCAAGCGTAACCATGGCATCATACCCCCACCCTCTGTTTACAGCCTTCACTTCGATATAAGTAAAGACATTTATCAGCAGCGGACGTACGCATGTAATGTTACAAGTGTGTAGGATAACATGTTTCGATGTCTTTTCCAAAACAGAAAAGAGATAATATGCAAAACCTTAATTTTAAGGAGCATGGGAGGAAAAGTATTTCTTCTGTGCAGATGGCAAAAATATGAGACACTTAATTTGTTGTAAAATTTTAAATGAAGTATAAAAGAACAATGTACGTTGTCTTTATTCTTCTTGATATAAAGACTACCACGCCCTTACCTGTAAATTGAATATTTCATTAATAAACGAACAATAAAAAGTATCGGCTTCTATGTGTTAGTCGGGGTAAAATACTTCGACTTTTTTCGACGTATGTAGTGTAATTTGAATATTTCAATAATAAACAAACAATAAAAAGTATCGGCTTCTATGTTTTAATCGGGGCAAAATACTTCGACGTTTTTTTGAAGTATGTAGTGTAAGTTACAACTTCCTGACCAGCCTGGTACGTTTTTCTAATTTCAAATATCTGCGGGTGTAAAGTAGGCCTACACGTCCTTTTTATGGTAAATAAGAAAATATATTTTATTTTATTAATAATACAAAAATAATGAATAGGAGGATAAAAGTTAACACGGAAAAAAGTATGTGTAGTTAATAAGTAGAAGATTATTATATTCCTTCTATTTTTTGGTCACAGTCCGTCTCTGCAATTACTCATCGCATTACCTGAGGAGATACCCACTCTACCCCTCTCCTTGCGATAGTGGTGTGCGGGTTGCATTTCTATTACGTCACAATTTCGTGATGTTTGGCAATCACTGCAGTAGAGTATACTAGAATACTTTTTAGCCAAACTACTCTACTCTACCGAATTTGGTAGAGTACCCGTTCACACGCAAATGAAAAATAATATGGTAGAGTGGAGTCATACAGCGCAAAATTGAAATCACAAAAATGAACACCAGCGGTCGTCATTTTGCTGTGACGAAATCTTTGAAAATTATTGCTGAAATTTTGCTTATGGAAGTGACTTCAGCTCTCGATGAAGAAGAGAATAGAACAAAGAAAATATGGATTAGAGACTGGGTAAAAAGAAGGCACAGTTATAGAGCATCTTCTCTTCTTCTGAGGTAACTTGCTGAAAAGGACGTACAAAAGCCTAAACTGTGTTTGAGGATGACCCCGGAAAACTTTGAGACACGCTTGAGATGATCACGCCAAAAATTGTTTCCAACTCAGACCACTTCATTTTTTAAAAGTACCACAACGAAACAAAACTAAGAACAACGCGCCAATATCTTCATAAGCAGTACACTCGACTATACCCAACCTGTTTTCATTAGTATAGTGCTAGTAGAGTAAAAATCAACGGTGGGAGAAGGCGAGAGATACTATCCCACTGTGCAATCTTACTCCACTCTACCATGATCTAGTACTCTACTCTACCAATTATGTTTACATTGGTAAAGTTAAAAAGGATAGTTAGTACTTGTCTAAGTTACTCTACTGCTAACTCTACTAATAAAAACTAGACCTTTCTGATATCATCAGAGAAGAAATTAGAAAGTAATAAATTAGTAGAGAGGTATATTCTCAGAATTACTGCCAATTTAATCATCAGAACTCCCGTTATGACTACTGATAGTAAGCTGGGAATTAGTTTTATTTATAAATTCACAATTAGGACCTACACTAATACAGCAGTTTTCAATTTAGCAAAGAAAGATGACAAAAAAAAACTTCAGTTCATCGTGCAAGAGCGGTGTTATTACTACAAAGGTATTCAGAATGTTGGCTACTAGTATGTAACTCTGCTGGGGGCATCACACAAAACACACATTGAAATTTCCTTGATGGAAAACCGAAGCTTGAAAATAATCCAGCAGAGAAGTCCACTGTAGGACTTCATCCATTCACAGACAACTCGATGGGATTCACATCAGACGGAATAAAATAATTCAATATCTCAAATATCCTTTATGTCAAAGCATGGAAAATAGGAGTTTATGGCTTTCATTTTACTGTATTGGTATTTGAAATTATTTGCCATTCTGGAATATGGCCTTTACTGCTATACGTATATTAACCGGACAGCGGATTTTGGGTCCCGATACTGAATGTTAAATATACGTCAGTTGCAGTGAGGTCATTGAAATCATTGATACACTCGCTCCATAAATTAAGCCTTGGTTTTCTGAACCGACGCATGCGACGTGCGGGGTGCGAGGCCCGCCTCGCACAAATCCGGACTACACGAGAGATAGTGAGTGGTTTCTATGGCTGCGAGGTGCGCAGATCTCGCATCTCGCAATTATAGAAATCACTCACTATCTCTCGTGTAGTCCGGATTTGTGCGAGGCGGGTCTCGCACCTCGCACGCCGCATGCGCCGGTTCAGAAAAACCAAGGCTTTAAGGGACGTATCTTGTCGCTGTATAGGGACCGAAAATCCGCTGTCTGAGTTAATAACATTATTACTATGACTCATATATATGTACGTGACAGAAGTCACAAATCGAAAGTTTTAAAAGTAATTTTCGCTAGTGTATTAAAACAATTTTATTGATTTTGTATATTATATACGATGAAATTTATAAGGACATAATTTTACAAATGAATAAAGGCAAATTTTTAAAGATACAATTGTACTTTATGTTTTAAAGTGAATGTTGTTATTATTTCATGCATCAAAAGTTTTCCAGAAAGTCCTCCACAAAAATAATCACAATCAATTTAAAAGAATAATTTAATTATATAGGAAGAAAAAGTAGAGAATCATTAAACAGTTTTAAATAAATCATCATTTTATATTCATATTACAATTTAAAACAAGTTTTTTTTTATTTACTAAGTGACAAATATCACAATTCACGCACACCACTTCGAGATAAATTTATTGTTAGATATGAAAAAATTGTGTTAATAGTTTACGAAAGAAATTCTTCACACAGATATATAAACAAGAAGAGATATACATACGTATTGACAGTACAGCACAAAACCGTTTTTTATGTATGCGATTACTGCACAAACGGATTTCATTAAAATTCTCTAATGGATTTTTTTCTGCATCACAGTACACTTTTTATACTCAGACTTGAGAAATGAGTCTGTGTATTATTTCATGAGATCGAAGTATTAGATAATATTTTGATACACATAAAATAAAGAAGTAACATTATATAGCCTATACATTTTTGTTCATCAACTCCTAGTTTTTCTCGTTATTAAAATACCGGTAGTCTTACAAGTGGTAATACAGTAGTATAAAATATAACTATGTTTGAAATTACGACACACAAAAACTTATGAACATAACTGTATGAATTTAATTCTTTCTCTGTAGAGAACGGAGAGAGATAAAATTACATATGAACATTTGTTGAAAATAATATGCATTAAATAAATTCACTACTATGTAGCGTGTTCAATATTTTACAGTTGCAGTATTATAATTATTATATACAACATATCATTAAATTAAATGTAAACTTACAAGAGTATCATTAGGAAGAATATAGAATAGTGAGTATCAAGATTAAGAGAATTTTGACTTAACATTAAAAAAATCTATTTACAATTGTAGGAACAAAAAGTTTCAAAAGACGATTATATACACAGAAATTTTTAAAATATTTAGTATTAGTACAGTTGATTAGTGCAAAATGTCTTGATTTAATGTTCAGATTATTTAACTTTACATATTTATGATATTAATTATCAGCATACATAGTTTGAGCTCCTCAAACTATTTTGTAATTCACTATAATGATTGAGTAACCTTCTGTAAAGTGTTCCAGCCATATGCGCCACTTTTAGTTCGTTTAGAGATATTATATATATAATTATATAAACGTAGATTTTGTTTCATTTCTGAGAGATTTGTTATAAGAAGGCAGATTGAAGGAACTGTAACTTTTATGATTTACAGGCTACATTCAATATTTGCTATTTATAGTTTTAATTGTATTTTTATATACATTCCTAATAATACACCGCAAGAAATAAAATTCCTTTAATTATTTAGTGACATAAGAAAGACTAGTAATCGAAATGTTGTATTCCACAATTGTTATTTTTCTGCGTAATTGGGGAATGTGAATTTGGTGTCAGGGTCCAGTGTTTCGCAACGTAAAGAAATGTATGGCCGTCATTTTATATATATAAAAAACATTATACATTGTTTTTATATTGGCTTTTCCGTATAGGCCTAGTGCTTTTCTTAGTAACGTCACATAGATTTTGGAATAGTTTGATTTAAAAATGGTTAACTTTATTGTATTTTAACTTAGGATGTTGTCCATCATTGTAGAGTAATGGTTAACATTCTGATTGTGAATCGAGCGGGCGCGAGTTCAAATCCTGGCTGGGATAAGTTACCTGGTTGGATTCTCTCCGAGATTTTCCCTCTTCCAATTGAAGTAGAATTGCAGGATAACTTTCGACGTTGGACCCTGAACACATTTCACTATAGTTTATTCAAATATCGTTGTGAGCATTAGAACAGGAGTGGTAAGTACAATAAGCCTCAGACTGTGGTGTAAGTCTTCCGTCCCTCCTCCGCAAAAAAATTAGGATGTTACCGAGATATTTACAAACGCTACCCTGTTCAACAGGTGTGTATGCAGTTAAAATATTGCTCGTGTCATATGTTTTCCACTGATATTTGCAAATTATTATTATTATTATTATTATTATTATTATTATTATTATTATTATTATTATCATTAATGAATCCAAAACTTTCGTAATATCATTTTCAAGGAAAAGCTTTACACTAAAATATAACTATTATTTAAAAAATATATTAATTGACAGAAAAGATTGTATTAGAGACCTCGGTATATTAATTGACAATAAATTATGTTTTTCAAAACCATATTGTTTACATTTATAACCATGCAATAAGAATGTTAGCAATAATACGGTCAATTACTTATTCTTTTTCAACACCTGACTCTCTCTTAATATTATACCATACTTTAGTGAGATCGAAACTCTAATATGCATCTGTAATTTGCAACTCTATTACAACTACTGATTCGGAAAAACTGGAAAATATTCATTCAATATACACACTGAACAAAAGCGAAAGGAAGTCGTGTTTTTATTGGCACGAAAGTTAAGTCATTGGAAAAATTGGCTTTTGAAATATTCCGTGTAAGACCAGGAAATGAAAATCCTAATGTAATTAAGAGTTATTGTGAGTGGAATTAACAGTGATTGCTCATGTGGCTGGAACATTTTATTCTATTCGGATTTGAAATCTTCCATCCCAAGTAAGTGGCCTGGCAAGAAATGTAATGGAACTCGATATCGTCGACGACTTTAACAAGAGCGTAACGTGCGTAATGTCAACTCCGATATTTCCATACAGAAATGGAAAAAGAGAAAGTGAAAGCATAGAAAATAGATACAGAAGAAACCGAAGGAAGAAAACAGAACAGTGACCATCTGCACGAGACTGTCACCCTGAAGTAATTGATTGTCTAATACGCTCTATTCTTGGAACACAAACAAACCAACACATTTAATTGCACAAACAAACAGACAAAGACAGGGTTGCCACCTGTTGCACACTAGTCAATTTAAATTACAATTGATACATTGTTATGTAGAATGTAGGCCTCATGTACTGTACCTCCAATGAATTAATGTTGCTGATACAGATGAGTCAGTAAATCTATATTCGCAATATATCTCGCGAAGTGGTATATTAAGTGAAGAAATTCTGAAGTGAATATTATAACAGTAGTGTTAAGTTATGGGATTAATCTTTTTGTTTCTGCAAGTTTTGTCAGTCTTATTTTATTTTTGATCAATGTTGATAAATTTAGTGAAAATGTTTACTTTTGATAATTGCAGACGTAACATTCTAAATGTGCTAAGTGTCATCATTCCAAATTTCATTTTATTCAGTCTAAGGGAGGAACATCCATTTGAGAATATCATACTAAATTGACTTTGTAGTCACTCAATTGTAAAGCCTTGGTTTTTCTGAACCAACGCATGCGACGTGCGAGGCCCGCCTCGCTCAAATCCGGACTACACGAGAGATAGTGACTGGTTTCTATAACTGCGAGATGCGAGGTCTGCGCACCTTGCAGCTATAGAAACCAGTCACTATCTCTCGCGGGCCTCGCACCTCGCACGTCGCATGCGTCGGTTCAGAAAAACCAAGGCTTTAGTGGCTCATTCGTGCGTCAAAAGACGGTATTGTAGGTATCTCAACATGCATTTCGCAGTGTTTTTTTCCATCAATATCTCAGAAAGTTGTTTTTGGCACTTAGTACATTTATAATGTTAGATCCTGAAGTGTAATATTATAAGTAAAATATAATCTGGAAGAAGGTGCTCTGATATTGCACAGAACTTATCTACTGTAGTAGTGATTCCAGCTATTCAGAAACGAAATATCACAAAAGTAAAATAAAGTATTTCTAAGTCTGTATTTGTCAAGATTAGATAAGGGCCTCTGTATATGCCACTAAAAAAGCATAGAATATATATAGTTGTAGCTTTTATATTTTATTGACATCGACGGAAGGAGAGGGATAATGCGTCGGCGCGAAGCCGAAACCTCTCGAATTGAGCCAGTGCTCAAAGAATTTTACAGTACCCCGCAACTGAGTAAATAAAGCAGACATTCTTATTGTTTTATACATATGTTATTTATCTACACAAATACAAACAACGACTCAAGAGGAAATTTAACAAAAAACCGATACAAAAATACAACGTGAAACAAAAGTGTAGTTATTATCAGTGCGAAAATGTACTTTTTTATCTATTTTTTTAAAGTGATGTAGGTTTGTTATCTTCCAAAGATAATGGTGTTCACTTTATCAATATTAAAATTAAGTTTAATTCCAATCGAGATCCATTAGTAGAATCATTTTATTTGGTTGTGGACTAAATACAATTTTTAATATCAAAATAAGGAGAGAATTACGGGAGAAACATAAGAAATAATGGCACTAAGAAAGAGACATAAATAATCCTGTAGATTGAAAGGGACGATAGGGTACACTGAAATGAACGGAAAACCTATTTTACGTTTTGTGATTAAATACACGGTTAATTAGAAAATTAAATTGGAAGTTTCAGCAATCTGGCAATATCGCCGCTAATACACTGCTCTTTCTTCTCGTAATACAGATGTACGACGTCAACGAACCTAGGTCTGTTTCCCTATCTTCTATCTTTCTCTCTGACTACAACGTTGAAACCGGTTCGCGTCGTTCAGTGGCTTGAAATTAGTAGTTTTTAAATTAAATTTACACGAAAACCGTCCACGCTATGGAAATACTCCAGAGCAATGAATGATTCTTTATTAGATTTTCTATTGATATGGATAAAAACCACGATTCTACTCGCAATAGTTACCGAATAAGAAGGTGTTAAAGATTTTGAAAAAAAAAAGTTTTTCTCCGAGAAAACTATGAACTTTCCACCAATATGGTATTGTACTTTTTTGTTACATACAACATGAGCTATTCGCTCTGAAAATCTGCAAGGTTACTTCGCTTCCACTCTGTATAGGGAAGAAAATGAAAAGACAAAAAATAAAAAATATATAGCAAATAACAATATAAATACAATTTAGGTGCTACAAAACGCGATATTATAACAAAATATTCATCAGAGTAACTTGTTTAATTATGGAACCGATACCCACTCAGCATCGTGATGAATTTAGGGAACTACGATAGATAGCGAAATCCGTTTATGGAAACCAGTGGTAACGGCTGGGTGGATCATTACGGTACCTCCGTTCTAGTTGGATTATCGTTCACCTCTGCTGAGTCAAGTGGACATGAGACCAGCAGTCGGCTGGTCGGCCTTGGACCTTCATGGGCCGTCGCTCCAAGAATTATTAGCCTGTTTAGTTCAAAATTTAACATAATCCATAAACGTTATTTACATTACATTTTAAATTGATGTAACTGAGTGGAAATGTAAGTGTAACAGCTAGGCTATAGTAACATCTGTTTAAATTTAAACAAAAATGCTTGAATTACATTTAACGCAAATACATAAAACCCGTTTTATACTGGATGAGCGGATTATCTCCCGGCCGGAAAGCGATAATATGGCTACCGGCGGGCACTTTCCCAAGCGCCAGTTACGGAAACAACACATTCTCGGTCATTCGACAAACCACAAATTATTACTGTAAAACATTTTTAAATGTAAACTGTTAAAACATATTTTACGCGCCCAAATTAAGAACGAATTTTCTAAAATTGTCTGCTTCCTTGTTGCAATTGGCAGTAGGAAGTGTGGGGCCATGGATTCTCCGACGTAACTCCTGTGATATTTATCTCTGGGAAACTTTAAAATATAAAAATATATTCTAAAAAATTAACACACTTTGGAAGAATTGAAAATAGCATCCGAGAAAACATCGCTTCATTTCTCAAAGAATAATAATAATAATAATAATAATAATAATAATAATAAAGAAATGGAGAGAGATGCGTAATTTCTAAGCAGATCTCAAAAATGTTTGGAAAAAGAGATCAGTTTCAGAATCCCCTTTCTTTATTTAGACAAGAGAATTACGTTTTAACTGCTTATGTTTGAAAATATTTTACATTCATAGTTCGAGATTTGTCGAATAACTGATACTGCTCTCTCTCCGTAACCAGCGGTGTGGGAGCGCGCCCGCCGATAACAAAGTTACCACTTTCCGGTAGAGAGATAAATTGTTCATTCAGCATATAATATTTTCGAGTACGTCATCCTAACGTCTCTCTGTAGACGTATTTCCGTGGCTTAATTTAACAAAGTTGTCTTCTTTAAACTTGTTTCCTTGTCAATAAAAGTTCTATACAAATATTTATGTTTCACGTAAGTTTAGAAATTTTTTCTCTTTTGAAACGCGAGGCATGTCAATAGTTCTAAGAGAACCTGAGTGAGAAAACAATACTATTAAATAAAATAAAATAGTGGCAACCCTACGTAAACAATGCGTGATATAAATGTTGCAATAATAATATGAAACAGTGGCGTACACGTCTACAGAATGTGTGCTCCACAAACTTACAGTAAATAAAAGAAAACCAATCACCAATATACAACGATGATCTCCAGCTTTCATATCATACATTCACAATCCCGACTACATATTTGCAACCGCCTCTAGAACAAGGCGTTAAATGTTAATCATGGTTTAGAATTTTATTTAAAACACACAAAGATCGATATACAGTAGAAGGAGTAAAGAAGACGCCACATTAAGTTAAGTTTCTGTGAAAAGTGCTGGAGTTCTGCTTATTCGGAGAATAATCTTGTGCGAAAGAGTATAGAAATATTTTAGAAGAAGAAACCCGACTGGATTTTACGTATAAAGACAACAATAATCAGTAACAGGCAACCTTTTATCACCAGAGCGACGCGACTTCGACATGATTAACACACAAATTGAACCTACCTACGCTATGATCCCTTATCACCATCTTTTCCATCTGCGAAATGTCGCTAGAGGAATGCTAACTACATCAAACTAAATTAAGACGATTGTTTGTGGTTGGACTTGTGAATTGATTCTACCTTGTGCCTTTCGGGTTTTGTGACAACAATTTCTTATGAAGTGGATGTGACTCTAGAGTCTAAACAGGGTTCTAGCACAGTCTAGTATATACAGTCACGAAGCTCAATATGTAGGAAATATGCATCCATAGATAGTTGCTAACCACTAGGATCGCTACTCTCTCCTCATTACAGACAATGCGAAATAGTACCCGCACAGCCTATTGTTCCTAGCACCCTCATAACTCAAGCTTCGTGACTGTGGTTCTATGTTCAGATGTCGGATTGATGTGCTAATATGAGTTTTCTTGATAATTGTTACACTTTCAGTACCCACTGACTTATGGTTATATTAGAACATGCACCTATTACTTATTTGCTCTTAACTACAGTGTGCTATGTAATTAATGGATTGAAGGAAGCTGACGAGAATTTATACCATGGTTCACGCGGCTAGAAGCCAGTAAAATATTAATTATGGTTTTATTGTTCAAGCCAGTTCACAGCCGATTTCATAAGTCAATGGGGTATCAGAATAATCGAAGTCTCGTCATTATGGTGGGAGAACGCTGTAAATCCTTCAAATCAATATATCAATAAAATCACAATTCTGTACCACGTGTTTCAGGTTGCGATGTAATTATTTTAAAACCGATGCTATACAATTTCATGAATTTAGAAACTGAAGAATCGCACTCAATTTTTATTGTTACGATCATTGGGTACTGCCACTTTATGATCAGAACTTGAACTCAATATGGCAGTCATGAGGGAAGTCATTTAAAATATCCAATACACTCTGACGATATCTATACAAAATGTACAGTCTATAATACAGTTACCTAGATATAATATCTAGTATCGATTATTTTATATACTAATATAACAATAAAATGAGGTTGGAAGTAAGACTTTAAAATACATGTCTCCCCAACAATAGAGGATGAGATTCACCGATAAAATCCGATTGTTTGAAAATAATTCTCATCCGCAAAGTCTTCTAGTCCGACTAAGATTTGTTCTTATTCTAGAGATTTCAGTACAACCACTTACGTCAAAATCGCCTTCCGAAAAAAAAAATTATAAATTGTCCATCACATTTTGTCTACTTTAAATATCTAGTGTTACATCTGAAACGCCATATAGTTTATATTTTGCTTCAGTTATTTTCACGAACCTTTCTTGTATTAGTGTTTGAAATATCCCAGAAGTCCGTTGAACTGCTAACTGGTATGATGTTACTGTATTTAATATTCAACATTCTAGTTCTCATTTCTGTTACTAAAGTTACTCAATTTATGCTCAGTCTCCTATTATGTAATGAAATCGTCTCTAATGCGTCTATTGGTGTATTTACATTAGAACCTTCGTGACTATATGTTCAACGTACTGAGTTATTCAAGTGTTTATTCTGTATTTTGAGTTTCTAATTTTTAAAGTAAATGATTGATAGTAATAAAAATGTGTCAATGAATTTTTATGAACATTATAATTTAAATATAGCCTACATTCCGAATGTTTGTCAATGTATGTAATTAATATAACATTTTCTCAATGCGCTGGATATTAAAATATTGGAAGAAGATTCATAAAATCTCAATGATTGTGTAAATACGCCTTTCCTTTATTTGTTTATGTGTTATTATTATTTTAAAATAATTATGGATATAATATTTTATTGTTTAATTTTTATTGTTATCCGGTTCTATGCAGATAACTCTAGTTGTTTATTAGATAACGCTCGTCGCTTATTCACTTGCAAGTACATTACACAACTCAACAGATGGCAGCATACGGAGGTCTATGCCTTGGCATGTGCATAGAGGACTTCTTGAGCTTCGTGTTACCTTAAAAATCTTAGATTATTTATTAGTTGTACCTCGAAAAAAGACGTATTTAAAGAATGAATTGCTACATTTAGCGAAAGAACGCAATGATCAAAGCTAAGAAATTTGTCTGTATTATCATTATTACAACAGTTCTTTGTAGTATAGTAATAACAATTAGAAAGTTATTAGATTTTAAGTGGAACTAAATTTTCTTCCTCTTTTAATTTTACATGTTCAGTTTAACAAAAAATTAAGTTTCTTTATAAAACATAGAACTGGAATTCCTTTTAATAAAGAACAAGAAGATTTATTTTGAAATTGCAACGGTACTTAGAATTATAATTTTGCAAAACATATTCATATTATGTGTTGGAAAACATAGCATTGATTTAAATTTTTAAAATAAGTTGCTTACTATAAGGGCCTACTGGATAAATGATCCCTAACAAAATCATCCCTTTTCCTGTTTTGTTGACTTCAGTGACGTTCACACATTTTTTTACGAAGGTTCTGCTGTACATTAACCTGGATCGCAACGATTTTCTACACAGAACACGGCATTTTCAGTACGAAATTCCAAGTTACTTTTTACATGTTCGACATGTAATTCAATTACGTTTAAGTGTTTTTGAGTAAAAACTTCAGACTTACTAGCTTATACGATCAGTTAAAGACTGCTGCTTTATTGAAACAACACTGTATTCCACCGGTATTATAGACGAAATGGCGGTTATGAATTTACGTCGATTTTTACCTTATCATTTTTCCTTCCTTCTCAACAAAGCTAATATTCACTTTTCCCTTCATCACAGCATTACTCATTCCAGTACAGTCATCCCTATAAGTCAACGATAACCTTTATTATTTTATGATTTTGATATTTAATTATTTTATGACATGTAGTTTGACATTCCATCTACTGGAATTATTACGTTAGTACATTTAAACTGGGGTGTTACATGTTTTCGTTGTTCTATTTAGATATTTTCGAACAGATACATATCCATTATCTAAAGTAACCAGGAGCTTTTTCTTAAACACTTCTTGTAGTTATTTTCGCCGAACTTGTGCAATATTTTATAACCATTACATTCTCTTTCCAGAATTGATATTGTTATTACGGTTAAGAGTGTTCTATGTCGCTCACTTTGAAGACTGATTTATCGTTGTTACCATCTTCTACTTGTCATATATCGATTTTTTAACTTCGCCATTTGAAGTTCACAAACGTATCAGTAGATATATGGAAGAAGATGTCAACCACTTTACGAAATCTACAAATATTACATACTTCTAACCCTCCACCACATAGTCCATACTTAAATTTTTTTAAAGTTACCTTCACATAGGATTTTGTGGGAGCACGTTTTAAGTACATCTAAGAGTTTTCTTTTCTTGACGCCCTAATCGATTTCCCCAGTCAACACAGCACTCGGTTTCACAATTAGTTCGCGCACACCGCCGTCAGGTGGCACCTGCGTCGGGATCACAACACTGTGTCCAGCGTCTCCAGGGACTGGAGAATCTGTTCGTCTCTGGAGCACCATTCCACAAGCTCGTCGATCGTCACTACGCCGTCCTTATTCGTATCGATTTGCTGCAATAACAAGAAAACATGCATTACAAACTCAGAAAAAAAAAACAGCCTTACAGTTACTAACTTTTTGTCAATGCCCTCAGGCTCTGAGATTTCAATGATACTCAGCGTGTTTCTATCCCTTCTCCAATGTGTAAATATCATATTCTTTCTGCTTTCGGAATTAAAACAATCACTTAAAATAATATAATTTTTTAAAAATAATTGCAAATAAAATTTCTTAGAGTCCCTACTACTTTTTTTAAAATTTAATTTAATTTAATTAATTTATTTAATACTTTACACTTGAGCTACATTAGGCATTGCAGCCAGAAAGAGCAGAAGCTCGTGCTCGGGCGCAGTTCAGATCAGTTATACAAAATATATCGCAAAATTAAGAGAGTTCATTGAGCACAATAAGATTAATAAATGGTAAAATATATACAGCATGTAATAATAGGGTCTATATATAAATAGAAAATACAAACGTACATAAATATTAGAGTATCAATTTTTAAATAAATTAGCTTAAACAATTAAATAATTAATCTGATTTGTTTCTTAAATCTATGTGTGTTAAGTGTACTTAGCTCAGGGTAAGCTCTAATTAATGCATTATATATTTTGGGTCCAAAATTTCTGCTGTGTTTTAATCCAGCAGTTGTGTGGCATTTCGGAGTATTTAGAAAGAAACTGTAGTTTTGTCTGGTATGGTATTCGTGAGGATCAAATTTAAATTTATTGTGGTTTTCATGGAAGTAAATCAGCAATGTTTGTTTATAAATTTGTTCTAGATTTGACACACCAAATTCCTGAAAAATTAATTTTGTTGGGTAATCAAAAGGTTTATATAGACAAATTTTGATAATTCTTTTTTTGAGCAAATTTAAAGGATGGAGAGTCGATTTTGCCATTCCTCCCCAACCTAAAATACCATACTGAATTATTGATTGAAACAGAGCTAAGTACACAGTACGCAGAACATAAACAGGTAAATAAGAGCGTAGAATGGAAAATTTGTGGATTGTTTTTACGCAATCTGTTACACAGGAAGGAGATACCTATGTTTGTCCCATTTTAAATGTTGGTCAATAATAATGCCTAAATATTTAACTTGTGAGGATATACTCAAAGCGTTGCATGAGCAAGTAGGTAGGCTACAATCATATATTGTTATACTTCTATTATTATTCATTTTTAGTTGCTCAAGGCCATGTGATGTTAATGAAAATTGTATTAATTTTGTTTTAGAAACGTTCAAAGAAAGTAAGTGAGCATCCATCCATTATTTAATAATGTTAATACCACTACTAGAATTTTGATAAGTTTCATTCCAACTCGAACCGCTAAATATAACCACAGTATTATCAGCATAAGAATACAGAGTACCAGAATATTTGTCAATGTCAATTTTAAGTAAATCGTTGATATATATTAAAAACAAACCAGGACCTAAAATCGTCCCCTGAGGTACACTATATCAATGTTACGTGATTCACTAAGGTGATAATTTATTTTAGTTGCTTGAGTTCTGTTACTTAAGTAAGATTTAAATAATTTTAGAGCCATTCCATTAATTTCCAATCTATCCATTTTATTCAAAAGTGTATTGTGATTGACTGTATCGAAAGCTTTTTGTAAGTCTAGAAAAATTCCTAGACATTTATTTCCTACATCTAATGATCTAACTGATTTTATTGAATTTTCAAATATAACCTACAGGGTGTTAACTAAGATGTGGGAAACCTTTGGGGGATGAAGGCAGAACCTAAAAAGAAGCAAAAATATTCATGTAAATATATAGTCAATTTTGCTTTGTTCCTAAATTGCAGGTGCTTTTTAGTTAATACATGTTTGCTTATTATAACTTTATTTTAAAATTTTTGTTCACTAAGTCCAAGCATAATTCTATAGTTAATTCTCGTAATGGCTACCATAAGCTTTAATACAGGCTTTTACACTTAATTCAACATATGTGGTTCATGCATGACGGGAAACCGCCTCGTTTCTTTCTTACTATTAGAAAGATCCTAAGTCAACGATTTCATAAGAAATGGATAGGTCTTGGGCAGACCTGCAGAACTGTAGCTCTTGAGAGCGACTGCTTTCCTCCCCTTTCTTACCCCACCCACATTTTCTACCTGTGCAGTCAATGCGTTCTAGTTACGCTCGGCTGCATCAACATTCATTCTCGCGGCGGAAGTCGATCATTCCCAATAGAAGTGGAGTGAGACTGACGTCATATTTCCCCTACTTGCGAGTTCTGCAGGCCTGGTCTTGGGGAGGGGTAATATCCTGGCCTGCTCGTTTCTGTAACATGAATCTATTGAATTTTTACTTATAAAACATTTAAAAGTAATTATGTATTCACAATCTATTGGGAACTTTGAAATTCTTAGCCAGCTTGTTGAAGAATGATGTAAGCAGGTACAACAGATGCCTGGAATATGGAAGAGACTATGACAGTCCATGGCGCGGTGCTTAGAAGCAGGTATTAGAACTTTAAGGTGCCCATTTTGAGCACTATTTGTAGAATTGTGCATGGGCTTTGTAAACAAAGACGTCAAAATGAAGTTATAATAAGCAAACATGAGTGAACCAAAAAGTATGGCTATCGGTAATTAAAAATATAGCGAAATTGAATGCATATTTACAATTGTAGGTCCTTCCCCAAAGGTTTCCCCACATATAAGTTAACATGCTATATATAAAGTGTTCTAATTTAATTATAGATTTTGTAAAAATAGGGTGTTTGGGGATAAGATTTGTATAGTAGTGCATTGCAGATAAATTGAAGGGTTCAGAGTCATAGTGGGCCAAGCGCCATTTATTAAAAACGGAGAAAGCAAGGGTTAAAGTTAAGTGAATACCGTAGTTTAATGAAGATTGACATATCATTTAGTTTTAATGTGTATACTTTATATTACTTGCTATATGTTTCCATTGAATTATGGTAATAACTTTATTTTAACCCTTGTTTTCTACGGTTTTAGTAAATGGCGCTTGGCCCACTACGGTTCTGAACCCTTCAATTGTGTATGCATACTGTGTAATTGCTGCTAGTGTCAGTGCGTTGACTTTGTGACATTAAACATGTGTTGTGTCGTAACAGATAACTGAATCTGCATGATGTTCAGTATAATAAAGGGATTTACACTTTTTATTTCTGTTGCTGTTCTACCTGTTCTTGATAATGCTTTTACAGAATGAAGAAATTTCATTTCAGCTGATGTCTTACTTTTCTACTTGCTCGCGATTCTTAATCATACAAGCATATTGACACGGATAAAACTTTTTAGAATTTTATGTACAGTAGACTTTATTTTTTAATGTTATTGTTATTATGCAAATCTAGTCTTTCAGGTAAAGCTCCCTGTAAAGCAGACTAGAAAGACTAGATTTGCATAATATATACGTCACTATGTACGTTAACAGAAAACCACAATTCCAAGTCACACTCGATGTGAGTCTCTGGCGTTTCGTCAGCCCACACGAGTTGTGTGGATATAAAGGGAAAAGTTGAGACGGCGTCAGGTGGAATTCCCGGTTAGCTTAGTTGGCAGAGCGCTAGTACGTTCAACCAGAGGTCCCAGGATCGATACCCGGCCCCGGAACAATTTTTTCCTTGAAATTATTCGTTCTTGTTATTGTTTCATCCATCCATCCATCCATCCATCCATCCGTCCATTCGTAGTTTTCTGCCCAAGGTCAGGTCTTTCACTACAAACTCAGCTTTCTCAAATCTTTCCTATTTTCTGCCTTTCTCTTATTGTTCTTTATAAACCTAATTAAGACATAGATTGGACCATTTTCCAACTTCTTTATTTAGAAATTAATTAATAGAAAACTATGCAAAAAAAGAAGAAACAAAAATTTAAAAAAGGAAAATAAGTACGTATACAAAAAGAAAAAAACTACAGAAACGAAAGATAGGCTATAGTAAAAATAGAAGAAAGACGTAGAGAAAAGCAAAAAAGAAAAAAAGAAAAAAAGAAAAAAAAAAACCGAAAAACAGAAAAGAGCAAGTGTAGAAAAAAGAGAAATAAAGTGAAGGCGAAAGGAAACAATGTCATTATGATAGCAAGGCAATAATTGAAGAGTATGATCCCAAAAATGCGTTAAGCTCATTATTATGAAAGGAATGGGCTAGTTTTCGTATGGAATGAGCAAGTTTTCAAATCCCATGCACAATAATACAACCTTTTAGACAAGGATTGACGTTGATTTGGAAGAAAAAATTCCTAAAATGTAATGATAAAAGGATGAAACAACCATATGTAATGTTCAGAGCCATAGTGGGCCAAGCGCCATTTATTAAAAACGGAGAAAGCAAGAGTTAAAGTTAAGTGAATATTATAGTTTAATCAAGATTGGCATATCATTTAGTTTTAATGCGCATGCTTCATATTACTTGCTATATTTCATTGAATTATGGTAAAATCACTTAATTTTAACCTTTGCTTTCTCCGTTTTTAATATATGGCGCTTGGCCCATCGTGGCTTTGAATCTTTATAATAATGTATAATTCATAAAAATGACGAAAATTAACTGAGCTGTTTTGGAATCTCACTTTTAAATTATTCTGGTACTGTGTGCAATTTTATACTCAAGTGCAAAGTTTTGTGTTTCCAAGAACTCATATTTCGACTGCTCCAGATATTATCTGAATATCGAAACATGCTATAAGTGAAGTGGTAGCAGCAAGGGAAGGATGCAACAGGATATCACATTCTAGATAACTGTTGGAGCGGAAAAGCGTACAACATGCAGTGTTTCCAAGTGTTGATGAGCGAGAGAGGGGAATACTGTTGATTTTATTGCAGCTACATTTTTTCATCAGCTTAATGGTTTTACCATCTACCCATCTATCTTCTTTGTTCGTGTTTCTCGCGTTGACGATCTACAAAAAAGAGTGAAAAAATAACGTAGTAGGATACGAGAACACAGTATCTCCGCATTAAGGTGACATTAATTCTGATGCATATCTTTCAACTCCTGCAGTTTCCAAACAATATAGGAATAGCTTACTTGAAGGTACGAGTACTTCCATCTCTAAATAAAGCGAGTTTTTTAGTTAAGTTTTGATGAAAATATGAAGAGAAAAAATCTGAATTACTTTCTTTGAAGATTAAATACAATCAATGTGTATTACAACTATCATAATCATAATCATAATCATAATCATAATCATAATCATTATCATCATATTAGAACAGGAAAAATAGTTTAATTAAAAATTATTGCTGCTGTGTAGAACAGCACTAATATACAGGGTGATTCACGAGGAGTTACCGCTACTTACGGAGTTTTTTTCTGAAAAAAATTCTGAGCAAAAACTACCATATAAACATGTGTCCTATTCTCAACATTTTCAGAATCACGCCAATTTGAAGTTGTTAAAAATACCTCTTTTCTTTAGCTTTAATGTTAAAAGAATGTTACAGATAGAGAATGAATTATTCAGAAGTATAGTTTCTTAATTGGGTAGTATTCTGAAGCTAAATATGTGTTGTTAATTCCTTAGTTGCTTTGTACAGATTTTTTTATTCTCCAATTTTTAACTAAAAATCACATTATTCTCACAAACTCATTGCAACAAATTATTGTTACAGATCATACGACTTCTAGCAACTTGATTCTTTACAGTTCAATGTTTCATTCTAATGTATAGTCTTAAGGAATTTACAAGAATGACGTGATTTCTAACAACTGTTGTGATACATGCGTAAGAAAACTGTAATTTTGTAGGCTAGTTAAAAATAAAATTGAAAAAAAATCTCTATACGAAGCAACTATGGAATGAACAACACATTTTTATCACAGTATTACCAACCTTTACCCTATCTTAGATTTTTGTGGTAGTTATATAACTTTGTTATTCTTGTATACCTGACGATGACCACTACGTGGTCGAAAACTTTAGTCACTGTTTAGATCATTATATAATGGCTTTTTAGTCCATTAACTGAAATAAAGTTAAGTTTGTAGACTGAAGATATCCAACATTAAATATTTATTCATTTTTTAAGATCGTAACATCTGAAAATACGACATTTAAGTTACGTTATTTAATTCAGGACGATTTTAATAATTATGAACATGATGTTATTAAAACATCTTTTTGTGAATATTGCTGCTTGTGGGATGGGATTACTTCGACAGACGGACAAACACGATCTCGACGTAAAATTTTTACGACGTTCTCTTCGCTTCGTAAATGTGTTTCGCCATAAAACTACTGACACAGTTTGGATGTTTAAAGGAAATATGTTATGGTAATAAGAATTTGATTGATCTAGATAGATACAACGGAAAGAATTTTCTTCAAGTTTTCATGCGCTTTTCTAAGTAAATAACAACTGTTAATACATAAGGCATCTTGAGAGGACTCGCGGAAAGAAAAAAAAAACAAATAAGAACGAAAGCATAATGAACAGAGCCCGGATTTTATATAATATTAAAGTGAGGAATATTTACAAAAATACGCAGACAAAGTTGACAAAGTGTGTACTATAGATAACTATGTAATAAATTAAAAAATACGTAACTTAAAAATCTAAACTCCATCAAAATGATTAAACATTTTTTTTTGAATTACGAAAAGAGAACTTGAATACTTGATGTTGTGAGAGCTATTGAATGTCACATTTATCTCAATGTAAAATCTATTGTATTGTTCCAATCTGTCCTTATATCAGCGAAAAATCTATAGGCATGACAAGAAAAAGGAAACAAAATTTGTTCCCAGAAAATGAAACAAAACAAAATAAAATGAACAGGACCAGAATGAACTGAACAATTCATCTCCATGCACATTTTATTACATGAACTCTCGGTTAAATCTTTTAGGGCATAATTAATAATTAAACTAATTAAAGTAGTAGTATAGTAAATATAAAATGGAATTCACCGCTATCATTGAGATTTGTTCCTTACAGAACATTATTTACCGTTATTGCCTAAGGAATATAATTATAAACTATGAACATGGCAAAAATATGTCCATTCTTTAATTGGCAGACTCTGAATCTAATCTGGAGCAAAAATAATGTGTTTGATGGTGCAGGTACGAGAAATAGAGGTACAGACGGTATAAGCAATTCCCAGACGCATAGTATTAATTCAAGAGACCGAGTTTAAAATGGTAAAAAATATACATTTGTGTTATTTTTTTAAAATAGGAAATGTATTTCAAAATGTGTAAAGTATTTGTTCTACATCAAAATATGTAATATAAATAACATCAAAATATTTAAAAAGCATGTTAATTAAAACTTCGAAATAAGGACATTTTTAGTGTGATTCGCCGACATTTTTGTTTTTTCTCTTAGTTACATATACAGGAATAGAATATGTAATTATATAAAATCCGGGATCTATTAATTGTATTGTATTTATTAACATATTCTGGTATTCGTACATTGCTTCACAGATAGAATATGGAACAAGTCAAAAAACTTAATACGACTATAAAATCTTAATTTATAATCACAGTCTAGTTGAAATCTATACAGACGAGGTTTACAATATAGTCTACTAGTACAACACAAAGTTTTAAAATAAATTTCATGAATGTCATGAATTCACCTACAGAATAGAAGGCGTGAGAAATTAGGTACTTCTTTAACTTGGCCCTAAGTAATCTTATGTAGTGAGTTTCATTTTTTATATTGATAGGGAGGCTATTAAAATTTTTTACTGCCATATAGCACACTTCTTTTTGATAGCACGATAGACTTGCAGATGGAGTATGAAAGTCATTTTTTGACGTGTATTTATGCTATCAACTGTTGAATTAGTTACAAAGTTTTCACGATTACATACGAGGAAGATTATTAGTGAAAAAATATACTGACAAGCCATGGGCATTATTTGTAGTTTTTTTAAAATAGTTCTACACGATTCCCTAGATTTGGCACCTACTATTATTCTAATTAGTCTTTTTTATAGTAGGAATATACTGTTACTATCTGTGGAATTTTCCTAGAATTGGAATTTCCCCACATGAAAACTAATCTAGGAAACGGGAAATATAAATTATTAGAAAGCAAGGGCAACATTGACAAAAGAAAGGAAGCCGAAGATCAAGGCCAGCAAGATTCGTCCCGGTCTTTATTGCTTTGGAAGGAGACGTCAGATACAAGAAGAAATTGTAGGTTTATCTCCTTTGCGTAGACTTTGCTCTGTCTTGTCTTAAAAAGACGTTTTTGCACCACAACAAAAGATTTTCTACGCTATTTGTGGATTTCTAATATTGGTTAAGATTCAGATCTAGGAAAGCAAAATTGAGGCTATACAATACCATAATAAGATCCGTAATAAGATATTCGTGTGAAACATGGGTACTTAAAGAAGCAGATACTAAAAAATTATTAGTAAATAATTGAAAGGAAACTATTGAGGAAAATATATGGACCAATCAAAGAGAGGGGTGGAAGTTGGAGAGTTCGGAGAAGTAATGAATTATATATACTAAATAAAATTGGAAAAATTAATAATTTTATTAAATCAAAAAGATTAAGATGGTTCGGCCATATAATCAAAATGCCAAATGAAAGGTTAGTCAAATAAATATTTAAATAGAAACCAATAGGAACAAGTGCACAGGAAAGACCAAAAATCAGATGGGAGGATGATATATTAAACGGCTTGAAATAAATAAAGATTAAATATTGGAAGATATATAGGGTGTTTCCGGGCTAGTGTTACAAACTTTCAGGGATTGTGAGGAAGGGCACATGTATCAATTTGAGATAAGGAACCCTGGTCCAGAAATGACTGAGTCGAAAGTTATAAGAAAAAATAGTTGTGTGGAAATGGAATTGTAATTTGTTACCAAGTGCCCTCCTTCCCTTAACCTTTGGAACAGTCGTGGAAAGATGGTATGGGTCGGATGTCTCCTACGTGGGTACTTGTCCCGATACAATCTGTGAGCTTGTCTACTGTTCCCACTGGCTCATCCTTATTCGAATATCATGTCTGCATATTCCGCTCTCGTGTACTCCTCCATTTCACTAGGACTGATCGACTGGACACTGCAAGTTGTACACATACACTGCTGTCTACAGACGTGCATATCAGAGCCGACCATGTCCGTTACACATTACGTCATTTGCATTGTTTTAGTGTAGTTTTCTGTCCCCACCCTTCAGACAGCGCACTGAATGGAATACTGTAAGTAGACAACGTAAACAACGTCAGATGAATACATTATGTGTAAGATGTACAGATAAATACACATAAATAAGGTGTACAGAGGAATAAAATTATTTCATTCCACACAACTATTTTTGCTTGTAACTTTCGACTCGGTCGTTTCCGGACCAGGGTTCCTTGTCTCAAATTGATACATGTGCCCTTCCCCATCATCCCTGAAATTTTGTAACACTAGCCCGAAAACACCCTGTATTTACAAGATAGAAAAGAATGACGGAAAATCGTAGAGAAGACCAAAACTTTCACCGAATGAAGTTGTAGATTCTAAGAAGAAGGTTAAGATTCTAAACAATATTTCAACCTAGATGAAGATTAGGCTACACTGAATTCAATTATGTATTCTTAAACATACAAGATTTCAAACCGCCTAAGACAAGTATAACAGCTGTAAATTTTTGTAAATTTATGGTTCTTCAAAGCTTGAACCACAGGATAGGATGCCAAATATCTAGACTGGAAGGAAGTTTTGAAATTAAATATTATTATTTCAGATTAAAATTGCGTGCACTGTCCAGAAGTCATTTACAGTAATGTGACAGATTAAAAAATTAAGTCTGATAACAGTTTGTTCTCCAAAATTCAACATCGTTAAATTCTTCCTATATGAAATTAGCTTCAGGAAATCCGGACCAAGGCTTTGCAATCACGGAGCTTAATTATTCAGTCTAACTGTCTGGCTCTTGGGAAGTCGAGACAAGCTGGTGGAAAGTAGTCGCAGTCCTGCAATGACGTTTACGCTTAAATTATCCAAAGTAACTGGCGGACACGGAGCACGGTCTAATTAATTCATTAGTTAATTGCCGCACAGTCTGTTGCTGTGGGGACATCGGCGAGAATAGCCTCCATGAGGTGCGACAAAAATGTACCATAGCCGAATTTGCTACGACAAAATACCGGATGACCTGAATGCTAATGACAGTGTTACTGGATTGCGTAATTGCCCGTTGAATTTCACTGCGTACAGAAAATTAACTTGTTACAGCACTGACCGTTTACTACTACATCGATTTTAACACCCAAGAGGACTCAGAAGCACTGCGAGTGCATTACGCTTGAGTAAAAACTGCGGTGTAGATCGCATGTAACTCCTGCTTATACAATTTACTCAAGAACTATTAAAATCTCTACTTCATGCAAAATTCTGCATTTGAATTATCTTCGAAAAATTCTTTCATAATTTTGTTGTACTAGATTCACAATATTTTATATCTGTTGCACACTTTGCTAGGTAAAACAGTTTAAATCCTGTATTACACTTATATCGTCCACAGGGTCATTAAAATACATAGCTGTCGCCCTATTGCATTTGTGTCCTGAGGGAATACCAGTGCAATGGCCTATAAACGCGTTACGCGTTCTTCCTTATTCTACAGCAAAATTTTGCATTTGAAATATCTTCGAAAAATTCTTTCATAATTTTGCTGTGCTAGATTCACAATATTTTATATCTGTTGCATACTTTGCTAGGTAAACAGTTGAAATCCTGTATTACACTTATATCATACATAGAGTCATTAAAATACATAGCTGTCGCCCTATTGCATTTGTGTCCTGAGGGAATACCAGTGCAATGGCCCATAGACGCTTACGCGTTCTTCCTTATTCTACAGCGCTTGAGTGGTTTCTCCATTTCTTTATTTCTATATATATTTTTTTCACTTCTCCTTTTTTCTCATTTCTTCATTTCTCTCTTTCCTCTATTATTTTTCATATCTCTTTCTTCCTCCATTTCATTTCTTTATTTTTTTCCTTTTTGGTGTTTCCTCTCCTTCTCCATATCTTGATTGCTCTATTTCTTCTTTTATCTTTTCATTTTCCCCTCCTTTGTCCATTTTTATTGATCTATTTCTTCTTTTCTCTTTTAATTTTCCCCTCCTTTTTTCACTTTTTTATTGCTCTATATATAAATCCCACAAGGGTAGCTGCCCTTCAGTAAGGGTTGCCAAAAGCACTGCATACTAAACATATAAACGTAAAATAAACATTTGTGTTATCAGTATATTATATGATTATTATTTTCAAATGGAAGCTACCCTTGGGAAAGTACTTTTATTCAATAATTATTAGTAATCATATAGAATATAAAGAAATTTAGGTGTATAAGCGATTATATAAAATCTGAACAGATTATTTCATTACGTCTATAGCAATAATTAAAAAAAAATTTAAAGGAATTCAAAAAGACTTAAAACATTCAACTGAGAATTTTGGAATTGTTCCCCTTGCTCCGAACAATAGGCCAAATACTGCAATCTGTTCTTGTATATGATAATAATCACTAAAGTATTGAATTGTAGGGTCATAGATGGTCTTCTTTTCTTCATATACTGCTACAGGTTGTTTAACTGCAGCATTTTTAAGTAGGTTATTTACGACGCTATATCAACATCTCAGGTTATTTAGCATCTGAATGAGGTGAAGGTGATAATGCCGGTGAAATGAGTCCGGGGTCCAGCACCGAACGTTACCCAGCATTTGTTCAATTTGGGTTGAGAGAAAACCCCGGAAAAACCTCAACCAGGTAACTTGTCCCGACCGGGATTCGAACCCGGTTTCGCGGCCAGACGCGCTAACCTTTACTCCACAGGTGTGGACAACTGCAGTTTCAAAGCGCACGGTGGGATCGATGATAATTGCTCTATCATTTCCTCTATCAATGGCAATGATGTCAACTCGCCGAGGACTTCCATCTTTTGCATGGCAGTGGACTTCTTGGTGAACCTCGTAGAAGGAAGGAAGACTTTTAGCAATAAGTTCTCGTATTGCATGGTGTCTAGTATTCGGATGAGAGTTCCATGTTGGCAGAATCCGAGGATGTGGGGTAAGGTTTCTATCTCAGTGCAATGTCTGCACTGGGCGCCATCCTGAGACCAACCTGGCACGGCACGCACGTTGAAGCTGTAGTCGGGTGGTCTAGTGATAGGAAGAGATATTTCTTTTATATCAAATACGGTATAGCTTCATCTCAGAGATTTCTCCGTTTCTTAAGGTATTCGACCCAAGCGGTCGAGAGCGGCGAAGCGTATAATAGGTGTTTTGTTCTCACAGACATGCAGGCGGCAAGTACATTAAGCCTAAGTGTGTGGGCACTCAACCCGAAGACGCGCCCAAGGCTGTTGAACTCTAGCGTGGGTTTTCCTTGTCGAGGAACGCGCGCGATGTCTTTAGCTAGCCTAAACAAAAGTAGCGTCCTGGGAGCGCGTCACCACGGCAGGTATTTAAACGTGGGGCGAACCAAGACATGCTCTCATACAATTCCCGGCCATTGAGCCGATCGAGGTGGTAAAGTGGAGACTTCGTGTTTTTGAGTTTGTGACTTACTAGGGAAATAGTAGTGGTGATTTAAACAAGCGTTAGATAAAAGAAAAACGTTGCCGAGATTACGGAGAAGACAACAGCCAGTATTCCGTCGTTCATACTCACGTAGGGACGTGATCATAATAAACCAGATTAGTGGAACTTCACTCCTTGGTTTTTCTCATTGTGTTCGTGTGATCGACAAAAATCAAATTAAAATCCTTCACCCACAAAACCAGTGTCCCTGAAAAGAGATCATCTCCACCGTGGGACAGCATCGTGCATTGGCGTCCCAGATGAGCTAACCGATCTGGAATCTGTCGGCGACGCGGCAGAGGAAGGAGAGAGCAACCATCGTGATTGGCGCCCACGCTCATTGACCATCGCAAATGGCGCAACCCACGTGCGGCACAGATCAACCGTCGCAAATGGCGCCCAACGTACAACCGTCGCAACGTTGACACTTGTCCTATCATTTTAATTGCCTCCTTCTACTCGGATACAGAGAGAGACCATCCCTTGTTTTTATCCAAAGGTTAGCTGGCGTGTATTACTGAAATTATGCCACACCTCTGCCTTTCTGCTTGAGTGTGTACCATTTTTTATATTCCTCATCTCTTAATATATTTCTCAACGTTGTACTAGTTATCTTTTTAGTCTCTGCAAGCTAGTGTTCTCTTTTTATGCCAAATTTATTAAGACAGTTATTAGCTTCGGCTCTAGATTTCTTGCTGCATTAACATGACAGTTATTGATGGTTTGCAATGTAAGGCAGTTATTATACCATTGAATGTAAGCTTCCCACGTGGCTCGAAATAATCCCAAGCCTTTAACTTTAGGAGAACTATATATCATGTGATCTAATAGTAAAATGAACAATTTTATTATTTCTCAAACAGATTTATTATCTACAGTTGAACAAAACAAATTCTGGAAACTTCAAATATGAGTACGCTGAGAAAAATAGGAAAGTCAAAGCTAGATATACTCGTAATACGAAATAAAGATATTAGACAGAGATCTGATATATAAGATACTGTAAAATGGGAAATAAGAAGACGAAATGAATGGGACCATCACATAACAAGAATGTAAATCGACAGGATTGTTCGAGATGTTCGCGATGAATCTCCTCAAGGATAAATATCACAGGAAGATCACGGAAGAGGTGACAGGACTCGTAATTTGGATCCAACACGCCAGAGGTCTATCAAGAAGTAGAAAAACAAGAAGATTGTCATATTTATTAACATAATGTTGGAATGAATTTTTCCTTAAAATTGAGTATAAACAAAATTTGTTCAACAGATCACAAAAATAGGTTATACATAGTAGGACGGACTTAGATACAGTAGCTATATAAATGGATACACGCATGCATGAATATCCTGTACATATTGTATTATACACACATACATACATACATATACATGTACGTACGAGTACATACATACATATACACGTACGTACATACATACATACGCACACATGCACACGTACGTACATAGATACATAGATACATACATACATACATACATACATACATATATACACGTATATACGACTTTCCAGGAACAATTTTTGATGTCATAATTGCTGAAAGCGTGTTTTCTGATGAAAATCTTGGCCTGAATATCGGTAGCAAAAATACATTTTCGTTATACTCTGTGTAATGGGCGAGGCAGAAAATACAACCTCAAAAATATCTAGCAAATTAAATAATATACTGGGGTTACAGATACTGCTACTTTGCAGTACGTCATTGGTTTTACAATGGCTAAATAATGATTTTACAGATTGGGGTGGGGTTGATATAGTAGTTCCCAACTCACTGTAGAAATGTGATGCTATAATAATAATAATAATAATAATAATAATAATAATAATGAAATTATAATAATAATAATAACAATAATAATAATAATAAATATTTATATATTTTATTCCCAAACATTCAATTTTATAGTGCTCCTTATTTAAAAAATCAATTAAAAATAATTGTTGTTCAGGAAGAAAATATAAAGTTTCAGTTATTGTAATATCTGTGTTTTTTTGTTTTTACATTTTAATCTGTCAATTAATAAAATACTTATCTTAAAATTTTGTGGACTGCCGTTTGAGCACGAGTATGTACTCTTTCTGGGGGTGACAGAGTGATTTTTTACATAAAAACAATATGTATGTTTGTTCTATTATTATTATTATTATTATTATTATTATTATTATTATTATTATTATTATATTTTATTTTCTCATAAATTTACTGTGAAATCAAATCGTTATGATTTAGCACTTTTTCCTCATTTATAGTGATTTTGAAATTGTCTTCGACATTTTAATTGCGTATAAGTTAGTATTTATATGAATGCTTTTAAGGATCTCGTTATTTTTTACATTTTCTTGAAATAAAGGTCGACTTACTACAAGTGATAATGGAATCATAATAACGAGCGAATACAAGGCATTAAAGACGGCTATAAGCGTGACAAAAGAGTAATAAAATCTACGCAACTAATCCGCATTAGCTACACTGTTTGCGTAACGCCAGGGAGAAAGGAAAACACTTTCAAGCCAAGAGCTACGAGCCATTAACTGCTCCAGTTTACGAGTTAAGCCACATTTGGAGGCGTTTGTCAGTTATTCTTAGGAGAGACACACGCTCATTAGAAGTAAATTAGTGTGGTCTGAAATCAAGAAAATTAGAGATAAACAAAAAAATATATTACTATTATTACTGATATTTTTTATATCTGGGGAACATATTTTCATAATGTATTTTTCACGTTATATTAAACCACGAAATATCCGACAAATTATGAGACAAAATATGTTGGCGAGCATAAAATTAAGACTTCATAATATTTCATCTTTAAAATTCTTGGATCGACCAATCTGATCGGAGTTTTAGTGGTTTTGTCGCTCACAAAATAACTAGAAATCTAGTTACTGTATTTATTGTTTAAAATCTATACTATTTTCTTTTCATTTTTTTTGTCACAGAGATAGAAACACTTGCTCATGTGCTTAGTTCTTGCATGCATGGTGAAGCACTGTGTAACATTAGGCACCACACAGTAAGATCTATAATTGCAGACAGTTTGAGAAAACAAAGCTACACTGTCCAAGAAGTCCAGAGTCCTTCCTTAGAAGGGAGCTTAAGAAGAATTGATATTATTGCCTACAAAATATATAGCCTATACCAGATCCAACAATTAGACTCGAGATGGATACAAATCAATCAATGGAAGTTGACAAGGAAAAGAAAGCTATCTACTAACCAACTATAGACTACTACAAACAAAAATATAATCTCCATGACGTTGAAATTATTGATCTTCTAATCGGTGATAGAGGGACAATCCCAAAATTCTGTGTTGACGTGTGCAAGGAACTAGGTATTCCAACTACAACCATAAAAATCTTATCACTATTAGCCCTTAAAGGCTCTATAAATATAAAAAAAATAATTTATACTCTCATGAACTAGAAAACCACTTTCTACTTTCCGAAAATTTTTATTATAAAACACATTTTTTTTATTGTTTCCTATAACATATTCGCTAATTCCAACAGTCTTGACCATTATGCGTTTGTTATTGATTATCTCTATATAAATTCATTTTTTAATAGTTTCGTAAATCAAATTGACTGTTAGGCTTTGCCAAGAGGCAGCCTTGAATTTCGAGGAAGCAACTATACTAATATTAGTACCTATTGTTTATTTTTATTCTTCTTCCTGCCTTTTTAAAATGCAATTTTGAACCCCGAACATGAGAATTTTGATACACGAGTTGAAAGAGGTGGACAACGAAAAAGCAACATCTTCAGAAGCCAAACAAAGAAGATCTATGCTTAAAGAAAAGTGGAATAATAAGCCTAATGATTTGTGCGGAGCTTGTTCAGGAAATTTCGAGGAACCAAGCATGGTGAAAGACACGTCAGTTGTGATCAGTGGTTTCATGAAATATGTCAAGGTCTTTCAAAATACCGAAAAACTTTAATTGTTTGGGTTGTAGGTACGAATGTGACCGAGGAATTAAAAATTTGACTGAATATGCCTAACTATTTTGAATTTAAGAACTATCACGAAAATACCCCTGTAGGATCACAAAATTATATCAGGCTTCTAGAATACTATTTTTTTTATTTGCATAGCTTGTTTGTAAATACTGTATAAATTTACTTGAGGTAAACATGCTGACATGTAACTTCCTGAAATTAAAAAATGCACCTACATTAAAAACACTGTTTTGTTCTAATTTTAACCTTATTTTTGCACCAAAACCTTAGTATAACGAAATTATTCAAGTCTGCTCTATTTGTTTTTCTTAAAAAAAATTAAACGTTTCTGGAATAACAGCTTACATCAGAACGACATTCAAATGTTTCAAGAGAGCGCTATGTTTGTTGGAGGGTAATAATATTTTGTCAGGAGGGGGATGTGTCATTGAGGATTCAATATAACTTATGCTGAAAACAGAAAAACGATATAACTTACGTTAAGTTGTTAGTCCAAGGAACGCCTCAATTGTTAAGAGTAAGCTAATGTTAAGTGAATGCCACGAAAACATACATGCGACACGACCGTCTTTAACGGATTATGTTGAACTTGTGTATGTTTTGATGAAAAGAAATATTATTATTATTATTATTAATTGGTGTTTTTTCCTTCTCCATCCTGAATATGGTTACAGAAACATTCTGTATTTATTACTCGTTGCACAATGATTGCCGGCGGCCATTAGGAGAATTAAAGCATAAACATTGCGTAGGAGATGGATCGTATCGCATGACGCAGCGCCAATGTCTCTCTCGAAATCAGCAATCATTCGTGCAACGAGTAATACACTGAATATTAATCATTGACACAAAACAACGAAGTCTAACGACAAAAGTGAGCAACACTATAGGCCTGCATTTAATGCGAAGAATTAACTAGCGCTCCCGTCCACAATTTATAGTATTTAGTAGACTGTGGTAGATATAACAAATGCTAGAGAAAATAGTGACAATCGCTATTTAACAGAGATCAGAATATCGAGTTAAAACTAACGAATGAATCATTCGATAGATTGATTCTCTCTGGAATAATTACCATACTCTGTGTTCAATATGTCCGATAGTGTTCACGATTAATCGCAATAACTGGGAGTCCCCAGTGCCTTCATTATAAATTTAAATCAACCCGGGGCATGCCCCTCGACATTTTCCATTAACCACTATGAAGTCCCGGTCAACAGTGTGATTGCTGAATCATAGTATCACGTCGGCAACTTAAATAAACACTTCACACGGTTTTGCAGATTAATGAAATGAAACGTATCGGAGTGTTTGACAGTTTCTTTTGTCGAGCACTTCATATCTAGATATAAGCTTCAGTTATTGTTCAAAAGGCGTACTGTTAAGACATAAATATAAAAATCGAGATTACAAAAGGACACATATTTCCTCACTGTACTTTTAAGCTTTTATCCTAATTCAATTCTTTTCAAATAAAATTATGATGATATAACCGAGCGAGATTGCTCATGCGTTCTGCACGGAACTCGCATTCAGGAGGTCCGCGCTTCATTGCCACGATCCATTTCCCTTCCTTTTCCCTGTAGAAGAAGAATTTAGATATCATATCATACAATTCCAATCTCGTTTAACCAATGACTTGCTCTGAGTTGTCGTCAGATTATCTATATACTGCTTTACTGAAGCTTGAAAGTAATGTAGTTTTCCCTAAGATAGGTTACTACCCTTATCGTTAGGTAGTCCAGTAGTGGGGCTGCCACTTTTAGCCTCTGGACAGACTTGTAATGCAGCATTTCCTCTGCATTTAATGAAACAGATCAGATTATATTATCAGATTTTGGGATGGAGATTTCAGCACAAAAATCAAAAGTAATGGCATTTTTGGGACAAGATCCAATCAGACGTAAGATAATACACAATAACCAATGCCTAGAACAAGTACAAAATTTCAGTTATCTGGGTTGTGAAATATCTTATCAAAATGAAAAAGATGTGAACAAGAAAATCACCAAATTTACACAAATTTTAGGAATAATAAATAATACATTAAAAACTAAATTAGTACAAAAATCCACAAGAATAAAATATATAATACTCTACCATTACCCTCCCTTTTATGCGGAAGTGAGATTTGGATATTAAGGAAAAGAGATTTGAGCAGAATCAAAGCAACGGAAATTAAATTTCTCAGACGGACAGCAGGATATACTCTTTTAGATCGAAAAAGGAATGAAGAAATATTGGAACAATTAGAAGTAGAGTCAGTAGAAGAAAAAATATCAGATACAAACTAAATTGGCTACACCATGTAAAACGAATGGACAATTCAAGAATCCCCAAAATGATGATGCAATATCAACCCAGAGGACATCGACGGTTAGGAAGACCCTTTAGAAAACTGCTAGATGGGGAAGAAACAGGTCTACACAGACCTAATTCGTGACGGATGATGATGATGATGATCACACAACTCATCTTCATCATTTCATTCTATAGGCGTATTAATGTCATGACGCGTCCTCTTCTAAACCGTCTCTGGGTTCCAAGTCTTCCGCAATATCTTTGTCAAGATTAATTTCTTAAGAACATTTCCGAGGGCGCTTCGACACCTTAGAAGAGCTGCCGAAATGGATCTTGTGCTACTTGATCACCTTGGCGATATGAACTTAAGACCCCGCATTGAGTGAGAGGTCTCATGCAGCCTGTGGGCTGGTACACCCCTTTCTCATTCATCCCATAATTGGAAGTGTACAATAGACCACTGTCGAGCCGATGTGCTGAAGGGTCGTCCCTAACCCGCCCCTAGCCATTCAATACTACTACAGTACTACAATGATTATACAATCATTTATATTTAGTAATCTTGAGCTATCTTTTAAGAGACACACATAAATTCAGTTATAGGTTATAGTGCAAATAAAGGAGAATATACACTTCAGATCCTGAATTGCACAGAAGAGGCAATTTTATAACAAAGATTTTAATATATCTCAAGCCACTTATTAGTCGTGCGGTTGCAGTTGATGTATGTGGTTAATTTAGTACAAATTCACGTAAAATAGTTATCCCATATATTACGATCACTTGTAATTTTATTTTTCTCTTTTCAAAAAATGAAACTTTAAAAAAGATATACAATACACCCTATTAAAATATATTATATATTTATAATGAAATCCTAAGCATATAATTTTTTTGTTAATTACCAGACGTATTGTCAATAAAATCGTTGAAGTGGAAGTTGCATTTATTGTGTACATTTACCCTACATTACTAAGGGATTAGACGTAAATTTTCTATATTTTCAACTCATATTATCTTCATTTTCTTTCCCCTAGAAATATCAAAGATATCTGCATGAAATTCATGTATGCAGTACTAGAGTGAAAAAATATTGAAAAATACATTGAAATTAGTTAAATAGTTTGACCACAGTAAAAACTTTAATTCTGGATGATAATTAAAAAAAAACAGTGTTCAGTGAATTAACAAAAACAGAAATCAATCCCGCAAACGAATGTGATAATAGTAATTTTAGTATTTCGTATATAACTTATATACAATTTTTGTTTTGCAATGCTGCAAAAGTAATACCTACATACAATATAACTTTCACATTTTTCAAGTTATTAATTACTGGTAATGTTCACACAGCTTACGGTTCTTTATAATGCCCTTTAAAATGAAAGTTTGTTTTTAAAATTAGATGATCATTGTGGTTGTATAAATATAAAGATAATAGCTCACGTCTTGCCTGTTGTCGCCGTGGTTTGTATGGTTTTACTGAGTATATCTACTTAAATTTTCTGCCGATTACAATGAAATTCAGTCAGATATAAAACAAGTATTAAAAATATAATAATCTATACTTATATTTGTGGAGATTAATGATAAAATTATTCCAATTGGAATTTGGAATAATTTTATTATTTTTATGAACATGAATGATTCAATTTGGTTTAAAAGAATAATTTGTGTGGACAGTAATATTATTACGTGTTAATTAGACAGAAATTAGTATCGAAATAGTACTGTTTCACTACATAACGGTTTTGTGGCTAAATTGCTGCAGACATTCAATCATGAAACTCCAAGGCACATGCATTTGTTCAGTCGTATGTATAGTTTCATCTCTAAGTTGAATGAAAGCCAAATTAGGGAATATAAAATAATCACTTCACAGCTTTGGGCGTCATCCGCAGTGGCGCTAGTTACTTGTGTAATGGCAACTGAAATAATATTATTTGACATGGTTGACGATTGTTTTCGTTGTGATACTGAACGTTCTGTTAAATATGAGCGATTTTTTGGTGTATTAATTTGTACTTTTCTGTTTCTACTTTTATTTCGAGTATTCTTGAGTTTTCGGAAGCTAAGAATTTTATTTTCACGCTGAAATTCGATTATTATCTCATTGCTATTATATCATTAGTTGTTTCTTTTTCGTAAAACATTATGGTTGGCATCCCCTGGATTATATATTTTCTATTGCAGACTTTCAATATTGTAGTCAGGTTTCTTATTTTCATTATTATTTTTGTAGTTGTACTAATTTTTTGGCTAATAATTGTATTTCTATGCCTGAATCTAGTACAATGATGGCCACTGCTGAAGTTTTTTTATGTGAGGAAGAGATTACATGTTTCACAATTTGGTACAAGGTTCTACTCTACTGAGGTTTGCTAAAGCTTGTTAGATTAGCTACGCACATTGCGATTTGAATTACCACAGCCAATATTCCAATACACCACCAAGCTAATTAAAAATAAGAAAGCGTTGTGATTCTTCAAAGAGCACGCTGAAGACGTAAAATGTCTTTTTGCACGATAGTGTTTTCTACTGTATTTACAGCTATTGTTGTTAGGTCTTTAAAGCTAGAATTACCATAAAGAAACTTGTTGTTAGGTAAACCATTATTCATATCATAAAAGAATACTGCAATGGACCCATTACAGTGCACTTATTGTTACTTAGTTATCATTACAGTACAGTTTTGCGAAGGCTTTAGAATGATATTGCTCTAAATTTTCAATGCAAAATATATTATATTTGCAATTTTAAAAATATGATCATGTAAAAAATGTTGCACAATACATATTTGTGAAGTGCATTACAAAATCTGTTCGTTTTTCAAACTTTTCCTCGATTTTGTAAAAAGCACTTCCCAACCTTAATATAAACTAAAAACTCGTACTGAAAACTATTTAGTGACAGATCACTTAATGCAATACAGATCTTTTGTTGAACAACTTCAAGTAAAGAGATTATTCAGTGTTGAAATTCAATGAGGGAGGAAAGTAGCTTACAAATTTTGCTTGAGTTCCTGCAACAGGGCCGTCAAACTATGACACTGGACCTACAGTTTTAATTACATACTGTTAAAGATTATATCGCCCTTTAATGTAAAAAATTAAGTTATGCTATTTTACATCATTACTAGCATCTGTAGCATATATCATTTCTAGGGCTAGGATTTTGATGACCTATAAATCATGAAAAAATATCCTGAAACAATGCATTTATGACCTAAAAAATCTTTCAAAAATGCCCTTAAAATGCCCTAAAAATTCATCTTACATAATTGGCTTAGTAGGAAAAGAAGTTTTGTACTAAATAATTAGACTAATAATTAAAATTAAATTCTAGTACTAACATTTAAGTTTATTTAATTTTACATAATTTTTCTAAGTAGTACACTTTAATGAATTATTTTACCTGATGTAGTTTCCATGCAGTTCACCACAAGGCCTACTGGCCTTAGCTCTGCCAGATTAAATAAAAAAAAAGGCTACTTTTATCCGGAACTAGCAGGCATAGAGGAGTCTATATTGAAGGGGTGGTTGGACTGATCCATTACGTTAAAATGACAATATTTGTGTACAAAAACGATTAAAATATTGTACAAAATAATGTGTATTAATGGACAAAATATGTAGAGAAAATATCAAAGGAAATAAACATTATTTTACATTAATAATGGGAATTTATGGCCAAAATTAAATGGAAATGCTTCAAAAATGACCGAATAAAACAAAAAATGCTCTTATGAGTTGAAACAGACAAAAAAATGCAAAAAAAAAATGCCCTAACAAATATATCTTAAAACACTTACTTTATCACATAACATATAAATACTAAAGCAGGCATGTTTCTGGCTTACGAAAAAAAAGATGCAATTTCATCAAAATCCTAGCACTAATCATTTCTAATTTCATGGTATGTTATATATTGTAGAAATGACTTCGTATTTTAGTTTGATTTATAGTGAAGTGGAAGAGAAGGCCTGATGGCCTTAACTTCACCAAATAAATCATTCTAATTCTAAAATATATCGCCCTACCCTAGGTTTAAACTCGTGAAATTCGGGTTCAACGACTGTAACTATTGCGCTACTGAGAAAGACCAGACAATAGGCCTATCAAATATCTTCAAAAAAGTTATATTAATTTTAATATCTCTAATTAGCTATGTTTTTATAATATAATTTTTATTTAGTGTAAACTAAAAGGAAACATCGCATAAAACTGAAAAAAAAAAACATTTCAGTTATAAGAGCTACGATTACTAAAAAAATCAAAACGTTTAATTTGTTTCGGAAAACGTATTATTTGTCTTTCTTGGTTAAATTTTATATTACCTTGTTAACATGTTTCAGCCTGCTATTGGCCATCATCAGAACTGGTTGTTGCTGGTCTTGGCGCCTTTTGTTTTGTTTCCTGTGGGGGTGTGTTTGTGTAGTGTAATGTGGAGTCAAAGAGTGAGTGTGTTCTGAAATTGAGTTGTGTGTTGAGAATTTCATTTGGATGTCTTTTTGTGTGTCTGTATATTTCATATTTTTTTCATGTGTTTAGTTTCTGGCTTTTTGGTAGGATGTGTAGAATTTCGATGTCTGTGTTGATGTCTCTGTAGGTCTGGTTAGCATTTGTGATGTGTTCTGCATATGTGGAAGTGTTTTGTAATTTTGCTGTGGCTGTGATGTGTTCTTTGTTTTCCGAAGTGATATAGTGTTAAAAGCTGTGTAATCAAAATGTATTATGTTTAATTTGTATTTTAGCAGCAGTTTCTGTGCTATTGCAATTTTAGCCATGTGTTGTTTAGTCAACTGTCCGAAGACAGGTCTGAACCTCGTGGCATTATAAGGAGTCACTCATGAGGCAACTAAGCCAGGAGGTAATGGGATAGGGTGACAAGTTCCTTTCTTCTTCCATTGTATACATCGCTGACTCGTTACATATTAGTCATGTGAATGCTTCTAATTCATTAATAAATCATTATGGTATTACATTTTTTATTTTATACTTCTATATTACTTTGTTTAGTTAATTTTCTTCAGAAATGGAGGAAACAAAAATCTCTGAGGTTTTGAGACAGAAGTAAATAGATCTAAATACTCGCATGATGTTAATTTTTTCGGACATAAATAAGTGCTGTAGTACTACACTCAAATCATTATCCATTAAAGTCTAATATCCATAGAGCTCATATTCATTGGTAAAAACATGACATACAAAGGCTATATACAAATTGAAATAACTTTTACCTAGTACTTCCCAGAATTAGTCAAAATTAATAAAATAGTTCATAGAGTAAAAACAAACGACAATCCAATTTTATCTCAACGTGACACAAAACGTGTACTACAAAAAAAAAAGAACGACCGAAAACTTTTGTGATAAAATAACCAATAAAACATGTCTATACAAAACTTAATTCACGCAACATGATTTTGAATTTGTTTTTTTAATGAAAACTTTTGAAAATACGTAATAGTTTTGATAGTACGTTCATTAAATAAATCTGCAGAATATATGAACAGAATCACTGAAATTATGCCCTAGAGAGAAACAACTTTAAGGAGGTCTAACGTAGAGTCCTGAGATTTTGTGGTTTTATTTTTAAAGTTAATATAATTAATCTATAATTATGAAAAGGGAAAATGTTGAAAAAATTCTGCAGGTTACAGTATAGTACACTATACTCTCAGGACAAAGGAGGTTAAAATTTAGTAAATTTAGGACAGCAATGGCAGAGGAAGCTATCAATAAGAAAAGCAACATTTTCTGCTGACATCTGAAAAAAAGAACTAAGGAAGAGGCTAGTGAAGTGATTTGTGTAGAGTGTGGTATTATAATGCGGCAGAAACGTGGACATTACGACGAAGTGAAAAGATACGACTGGAAGCATTTGAAATTTGGATGTAGAGAAGAATGGAGCGTATGAAGTGGAAGAAAAAAATATGAAAAGAAGCTGTATTAAGAAGAGTCGATGAAGGAAGGATAATGCTGAAACTGACCAAGAAGAGAAAAAGGAATTGACTTTGTCACTGGATAAGAAGAAACTGCTGGCTGAAGAATGCACTTGAAGGAATACTGAACGGGAGAAACATTGCGGGCAGAAGAAGATACCAGATGATTGTGATAATATGGATCAAATGCTGATACTAAGAGGCAGGCAGAAAATAGGAAAAATGGGAGAATGTTGGGTATGTAGTGAAATAACTGCGCTTGGCCAGAAAAATAATTTACAGGGCTTATCTTTATTGGTCAAATTCAACACCATGGTAATATTCCGATACTAATAATATTATGATAGGCCTAGTTCTTTTTGAGAATTTTTTACAGTTTTACTGAGCTAGAGGAAGATCGGTTTTTTGCGTCAACGTATTAAGGGAATATTCATGGACAAGTTTCTGCACAAAACCGGTCCTTCTCTCGTTCAGTAAAATTATGAAAAATTCTCAAAAAGTACAATCATAATATTATTAATATCACAATATTACCAACCTTTACCTTATATAGATAATTCGTTTAGAATATTTCAAGAACATAAAAGTAGTAAAAAAGAAAATTATTTCAAAATTAAGAAAATATCCCTTAGCATAGAGTAAAAAAATTATAAAATATGATATTAACATATTCTGAAAGGAAGGGCTTGGAACTTATTAGGATTCCTCTTGGAATAGACCTGGCCTAATATTGCTTAGGCAGGATGGCGCATCTGTTAGTATCGGATTCACAACTTTTAGTTTTAACAAATTTATACAGTCTTAAGGGTCATTCACAATGAAAATGAAACATAACGTAAGCGTTAACTTAAGAATGCAAACGTTACGGTAAAATCAAAAAGTCATACCATCATTCACGATGGGGACATAAACATAACAGCAAACATACTTGGTAACCATGGAAACATAACAACGACGCCATTTCCTCATATTGTTGTATACTTCAGCGCTCCACGATTGTGTACTGTTTGCAAATCACGTAAGCATAAGCATGAAAGTTTGGAGTTTGCAAACTTTCATGTTAACGTCTTACGGTAATATTAATGTCAATGTTTATGTGAATCATTGTGAATGATCCCATTTGGTAGTCTGACCGCAAACTTCTGTGTTTATGTGACGGTTATGTTTAATTTTCATTGTGAATGGGCTTTTAAGGCTCATTCACAATGAAAATTAAACATAACGTAAGAGTTAACTTCAAAATGTAAAAGTTATGGTAAAACCAAGAAAATTCACGATGGGAACATAAACATAACAGCAAACATACTTGGTAACCATGGAAACTTAACAACGACGCCGTTTCCTCATATTCTGTCGTATATATCAGCGCTCCACGATTGTGTACTGTTTGCAAATCACGTAAGCATAAGCATGAAAGTTTGGAGTTTCCAAACTTTCAAACTTTCATGTTAACGTCTAACGGCAATGTTTATGTCAATGTTTATGTGAATCATTGTGAATGATCCCATTTGATAACCTGGCAAACTTCTGTGTTTATGTTGCGGTTATGTTTAATTTTCATTGTGAACGGGCTTTTACTCTTCGTTCATTAATTCCGTTACTCGGTTTCGTCACCCGGATTTCTCTAATGACCTTTCAATATAGACGCACTTACGTCAAATGAATTCAAAGGAAAAGTAAAATATTGGCGGAGATTCTCTTCGTACACGCTTTATTCATCACTAGACTTCGTGGAATTGCCACGAGAATCGTAAGGTTTACTACGCACGCGGTATAGACTGTATGAGAAAGGGGCGTGCAACGGATGGAGTATGCCTCTGATGTAAACACTGAGCAGTATACTGCGGTTACAATAAAACCTGTATCCTGCATTCAAGAAATATAATGAATGATCATTGAAGTAGGAAATGTCTAAACATGTAAATACACAATTATTTTATAGTGAGATATATTAACTCTTAAAATTTAATGTAAGATACTCACATCCTTGAATATGTGCATTGCAGTGAAGAGTTACGTACATTTTGAGCGACTGCAAAGTAACCTCCTCCGATGGTCACTTAAACAGCTTTTATTTTGGGAAAATGTAAGTTCAACAACACACGATGTAATGCATACATATTTGAAGAACGGAAAGTCACTACTTTTAGTACAGCAACTTCAGATGTCTTGTCGTGACCTGATGGTACATCATTTATAATACGAAGTTGTGAATAGGCAGGATTATTAGCAATAATGTTTCTCAACTTACATTTCACTTTTTCTGAAATTAATGAATTTTTATTTTGGATAACGGTTTGTTATACTTTATCCACTATATTTAGGTCTTCTGAGAGTTGTAGTTTAGACGATTCTAACAGGATGATGCTTTTGGACACGATTTTAAAATTAGAATCAATGAACAGAAAATCTTCCAATAGCTGTTCAGAAGGCAATGATTTACAGCTGCAACAGCAGAACTGTTTGTGCTATCCAATGCATCAATTACCTCCATTATTTTGCCGTGATGTTCTGCATAATAATTAACAGCATCCAACCACGTTCCCCAACGGGTCAAAATTGGCTGCGGGGGTAAGGGTATTCCAGGGGCAATTATTTGGAACAGCAACACTCTCATTGTAGTAAGTTTGATTAAATTCTTATCTGAACTGAACAAATGTTAAGCTTTGACTATTCCAACCACAGTAATACAAAAACAAGTGCTTACATAGGTATTCATTAGCTGTAGCTGCTCTAACTATTTGGACCGGTCACAACTGTTAACATGAACTGCTTATACTACGAGACCGGGCGGTCGCTCACCTCCTCTATACTACCGTACATCGGCAACCTGATTGCATGCTGCGTGTGGCAATTCAACGAAGTCTGTTCATCACGAATATCGCAGTGTAGACTGGGGATCTAACCTGGTTCCTCTAGTGAGAAAATGGTTCATCTACGCCTCGATCCACAAAGTGAAAAGCTCTGTTCTCGTACATGTAAAGCTGCGGAAGGTCGGTTTTTAACCCCTAGTAATATCCTGGTCCATTTCACTGTTATCGCCCAATAACTCGTGACAGGGCGCTGAGTACTTGACGCTCCGCGTCCCGCCATATCAATGTAAAAGAAATCCGACCCCGTGTGCCGAATCAATAAAAAGCAACGACGAACAGCTTTTTAACAGTCTGCAATTTATGAAGACATAATTCTGTGGAAAAGAGGTGTATGACGGAGCATCAGGGGAGGAAGAGAACAAATTTGTACTCCCGTTCGGAGCCGATTACGTAACGTAATGAGGGTGCTTACTGCGTGAACAGGAGTATGGGGAACAATATCTCGGTTCCTGCTGAGCGGCACACTAGGCTGCCTAATCTCGCTCCCACATAGTAATTGATAATATTCACAGTATAACTTAATGAGACTTGCTCTATTGCACAGATATTGTTACGTAATGCACTGGTTTTCTGCGTCAGACACATGACTTTAAAATCTAAATGATTCTAAGATATAGGCCCATATATACAGGGTGATTCACGAGGTTTTACCGCCACTTACGGAGCTTATTTCCAAAGACATTCTAAGCAAAAAGTGTCTCATGAATATGTGTACTAATCTCAATATTTTCAGAGTTACACTAAATTGAAGTTGTTAGTAAAATGCCTTTTTTCTTTAGTTTTAAGGGCGAAAGAATATTACAAACAGAGAATGAACTATTCAGAAGTATAATTTCTGTTAATCGGCTAGGGTACTGAAGCTAAAAATGTGTTATTAATTGCTTTGTAAAGATTTTATTTTTCAACTTTTAACTACAAATTACATTATTCTTACGCACTTATCACAAAAATTGTTACAAATCATACGACTTTAGGAACTTGATTCTTTACAGTTTAATTATTCATCCTACTATACAAGAGTGGCGTGATTTGTAACAATTTTGTGTGATAAATGTGTAAGAAAAATGTAATTTTGTAGTTAAAATCGAAAAAAAGAATTCTGTACGAAACAACTATGGAATTCACAACACATCTTTAGCTTCAGAATACTAATATTTGAGGAGAAAAATTCGCTCCGGCGCCGGGGATCGAACTCGGGTCCTTGGTTCTATGTACCAAGCGCTCTCACCACTGAGCTACGCCGAATTCAATCCACAGCACCGGACCGAACCCTCCTCCTTCAATGTTTCCCTTTGTGGCCTAACTCCAAGTTAGCCCTACCGTATTAAGATTACGTAAAATTTCTTAACATACAATCTGAAAAATATAAAGTAATAAATAAATAATGATTCAGCTAATAACGAAAATGTACGATGAAATATTCATTTCTATAGACAATTTTCGGATATAAAATTATTAACCGAAGAGTCAAGCAATGCTGTCTATTGTTTTCAATCCTTTTTTGACATTTATGTTGGCAAGTTGTGGCAATATGAACTACGAAAAATTTTAAATGAGGGAAGAGTACCTATATTTATTATTATTATTATTATTATTATTATTATTATTATTATTATTATTATTATTATTATTATCGTATTTTGCAATGATCAATTTGCCACAGTACAAACAAAAAACGAGCTGTCATCAGTTACACATCTGCTCTACAGTACAACAAAAAATATAACTTAACACATATATTAGTAAATATAACTAAAGTTAAGGCGTTTCAACGAAAATATATAGTGAGATATAAAATAAAAATGAAAATTATTAAAAACGTTATACATTTTTAAACACTGAATCTGTAACGTATCCTATTTCTATGATGATGACTTTATGAAACAAATTACACGAATTTCAATACGTCTGGAACCATACACTGAACTTTAAAGAATAAAACCAGGAAAGATACTATATTAATATATTTAATAAAGTGATGGTTGTCTTGATGTTAACATAGTCTAGTATATACAATCACGAAGCTTGAGTTGTTGAGAGTACTAGAAACAATAGACTGTGGCTGTACTATTTCGCATTGCCTGTAATAAGGCGATAGTAGCGATCCTAGTTGTTAGCAACTATCTATGGAAGCATATTCCCTACGTATTGAGCTTCGTGACTGTGATGTTAGTATAATATGGTTGTGTGAACTGGGTAATTAATGAAAGTAACAAGAGGAAAATAAAAACAGCGGAGATGAATATTTTAAGATGAACTGCTGGATTCACATTAAGGGATGAAATATGCAATGTTACCAATGTGGTTTATTTGTGATAAGAACCAACCAGATATTTCCTGAGTTTTGATGATGATGATGATGATGATGATGATGATGGTGGTGGTGATAATAATGATGATGAAAGAACGTAGGTCTAAGAGAAATTTTAAGGAAAGAGAATAAATATGGGAAGCAGAAGTTGAAGAAATCCATTGTACTACGAAATTTTATTCGACGATTGTGAGCATCAATGCTAAACAGTTACTATTATATAATTGATTGTAATTCCCCCAGTTACTATTGATTTAACTTGATTTATTGCGTATGCTATTTATTTGTTCGACCGTGATGCTATTTGAGAATTTCTCTTAATTATATGTCACCTCATCATTACAAATATTCCGTTAGATGGCAGTAGTGTCTTATGATTAACTGTTCTCTTGTTATTAGTTGTGCCAACTATACAATCTTCATTGAACCCTATGGACGATTACCAGTTAAAAAGGCTTTGTTGATTCAGTTTCATTTTTACTAACATAGTTGCATTCCACTTCAATTATCAATATATATTAAACAATCTCTGATACGTGACTATCCATAATCTCATACAGCGGAAGCTATAACATAACTTAAATAATATAAATAAGATAAATAATAGAAAAGTTTTAAATAAGAATGACATGTTAGGGAGATGATAAAAATTGTAGGAAACATGTTCCATACCGTTTTATTGGTCAATAGTAATATGACGTAGTAAAAGTATAATAGTCATGGTAACAGGGTATGGGTCTATGCACTTAAAAAAAGACTTTTTTGTACTCAAATTATTCCCACCCACCCTACTCCATTTTCTCGACTTGGTTTACATAATAAAAAAGGAAAGGTGCTCAAATCAAATTGTATAAATTATGTCAATACCAGAGTTATTTTAAGAATCAGAAGCCTGGATTATCAAGAAATTTCATATACAGAAAATAGTTTTCAGAGATGAAATTTCTAAGAGTAGTAGATGGGCAAACAAATGAATGAAGAAATAAGAAAAAAATTAGCAATAGACGAACTAAACACAAATATCCAGGAATATAGAGGACAGTGGACAAGGCATTTACTGGTGATGAATAAAAGCAGATTACCAGAGGCAATTCCTAACTACACACTAATTGGACCGAGTTACGCAATACGAGACCAAGTGCCAAAAATCTGTTTCGAGATATTGGCCACTGAAATAAATCTGTTTTTTGTTTTATAAAACATTTTATGCAAGAAGTATTACAACATTAATACAATCACAAAAAATAGCACAAATAATACCAGAAAATGTCAATGGATTTTTGATAAGAGACCAGCAGTTGAGTTAATATTTCAAATCTAAATCTAAATAAATGAATAAATAAATAGACAGACAGACAGGCACATAAATAGATAATTAGATAAACAAATACATAATTAAATAAATGATTAAATAAATAAAGAAATAAGTAAATAAATATGAAATAAATAAATAAATAAAAAATAAATAAATTAATATAAAATAAATAAATAAATGAATAAATAAATTAATGAATGAATAAATGAATAAATAAATGAATGAATAAGTGAATGAATGAATAAATAAATGAATAAATGAATGAATAAAAGAATAAATGAATGAATAAATAAATAAATAAATAAATAAATAAGTAAATAAATAAATAAATGAATAAATAAATGAATGAATGAATAAATTAATAAATGAATGAATGAATGAATAAATAAATACATTTTAAGCAATAAACGAATTTTTTATTATAAATAACAGCAAAATTCAGATATCGCATTCTTGATATTTTTTCAAATATCTTGGAGCAACGGTAACAAATATAAATGACATTCGGGAGGAAATTAAAGGCAGAATAAATATGGGAAATGCGTGTTATTATTCGGTTGAGAAGCTCTTATCATCCAGTCTGCTGTCCAAAAAATCTGAAAGTTAGAATTTATAAAACAGTTATATTACCGGTTCTTCTGTATGGTTGTGAAACTTGGACTCTCACTCTGAGAGAGGAACATAGGTTCAGGGTGTTTGAGAATAAGGTGCTTAGGAAAATATTTGGGGCTAAGCGGGATGAAGTTACAGGAGAATGGAGAAAGTTACACAACACAGAACTGCATGCATTGTATTCTTCACCTGACATAATTAGGAACATTAAATCCATACGTTTGAGATGGGCAGGGCATGTAGCACGTATGGGCGAATCAAGAAATGCATATAGAGTGTTAGTTGGGAGACCGGAGGGGAAAAGACCTTTAGGGAGGCCGAGACGTAAATGGGAGGATAATATTAAAATGGATTTGAGGGCGGTGGGGTATGATGATAGAGACTGGATTGATCTTGCACAGGATAGGGACCGCTGGCGGGCTTATGTGAGGGCGGCAATGAACCTTCGGGTTCCTTAAAAGCCATTTGTAAGTAAGTAAATAAGTTAAATTACCATACCATCAACAGATTTGTGCAAATATCTCATTTTTTCCACATTGTCGGTTGATCTATTATTGCGTAACTTCGTCCAATTGGCATGAGATATTTGGAGAAACTGTTGAGAAGATGGACAGACCAATAATTTATAGGTGGAAGTTAGGAGTCGGAACGAATCGAGAAGGAACCAATCCTTGACACTGATGATAATGCATACACATATTATAATATAAACACTAAAACATTACACTTCTTCTCTACCGCCTTGAGAGCAATCACATTACAGTCAGGCAATAGTCTTTCGAGAATGAAGTGACATGAGTCCCATGGTCCCAGCCTCCCTATAATGGAACTGGAATAGGACGCGTAGACTTGTAGAGTGAGACAGGCTGGGGCTATTTATAACCTCATCGACCCGCTACACCACTTGCTGCGAATACTACGTGTTCCAGGCTCACTACGATCATGGGGTCAAGCTGGAAGCGGGGTACGCACACATCACCTCAGAGTTGCGTGACTATGAATCTCAGATTGTACGTGACCACGTGCACAGGAATTATAAACAATACAGCAATGCTGAGGGTTGCATTTTGCACGAAGACGAGGTGTTACTTCGAAACATTTTTACTGTTATAAGAAAAAAAATATATTACCAAAACAAATGCATGAAACTATTAAAATGCACGAATTTAACTTGTGTGAAATTATAGTTCTGAGTTCGAAACTTTCCTAGGGCGTGGATGCTTGTCCTTTGCGAATATCATGTCCTGTATTGTCAAAGAAACTTTCCAAAGATCTAAGATCAAAATTCTAATTGAAAAGTCTTCCAAGAATAGTTACTGTAAAGGGAATGTTAATTAGAAAAATTATCTGCCAGTACGGAATATGAGATACAAAATGAGCTTACAAACTGCAATACAGTACTAGCCTTTTTCTTTCAGACTGTTGGAAAACAAGTGTTTGATACAGCTGTTCGTGATTCTTCAATTTACCCCATGCATATAATAATTATAAACATTTTCTCTTCGATCTTCTTTATTACATTGGATTATTGTGGGCAGGCAAGGTGGGGAAGTCTTCATACATATTAAATCTTAAATATAGGGTTATTCAGAATCACGAAAGATTTGAAAGTTCACTAATCTTATTAAGAAGTTAGTTTAGAGAGAGAGAAAAAAATAAATTTGGTTTAAAAATGATGGGGGGTTATTTTCACACCGACTTGTATTTCAATTATCTTACTATTGTTGCTATAGTAAATGAAGTAAATATACAGCATTTGAAGCTATTATCAAGCGAAATATTATTATTATTATTATTATTATTATTATTATTATTATTATTATTATTACAGGGTCTTTCCTGTAGTGAGTGGAGGGAAGCAATCAAGATGAATGCGAACGTATCAGCTGTGCATAGTGTACCTGGCAGGTCTTCGGGCAGTAACCTCTGTCGACGTTGCGACAGGGAGGTTGAAACACTTGCCCATGTCCTGGGGGCCTGTCCACACTGTGATCTTCTACGAAGTACGCGGCATCATACAGTAAGATCTGCCTTAAAGAACAAAGGTTATTCAGTATATGAAGAAGTACACGGCATATCCAGCGAGGGCAGTAATCGAAGAATCGACATACTTGCATTTAAACCTCCCTCTCTTGAAGGTTACATCATAGACCCTACTGTGAGATTCGAATCGCATGAACATAAGCCAGAAGAAGCACACGAGGAAAAAAGGAATACATATGAACCTTCTATCAGTTATTTTTGTAAGGACAAATACTATCTGGAATCCATCGCCATTACAAGACTAATGATAGGAGCCCGTGGGACCATACCCCGGTTCCTAGTTGACTTCTGTAAATCTTTTAGCCTGCATAACGATATTTTAAGAGATCTAACAATTGCAACACTCAAAGGTTCAGTAGCTATTTTCAGGCATCATACATATGGACCATGATTTTAATTCGCATCTCCTTGACGTTACTTCGTTTATTATCACGTGTTTCCATCTGATTAAAATTGTTATTTTTAACTCTAACAACAATGTATCACTAAGCCTCAAGGCATTTACTCTATTTATTGTATCATGGTACTCTTTGTCAATGGCAAACTGTAGTGGTTACAGGAAGAAATAAATAAATAATATTATCATTATTACTGTAAATTAATACCAGAATATAATGAATTTGTCTCCACAAATGCGGATTGGCCTTTGGTATTACTCAATGTCACTAAGAATGTAATAGAGATTGTTCTATTGAACCGAGAAAATTTATAAATAACTAGCTATAGATCGATCAGTTTACAAGTCCTTAGGCAATGCTCGGCCGGTCTGCGGCCTAAGCCCCATGCAATCACTGGCATTCTCTTTCATGGAATCGCGGCGCTCTTCCCGCCTGCAGTCAGTCGTGAATGAGATTTCATTAGAGAGTACAGTAGTGTTGTGCTATGGTGAGATATTCACTGCGTCGTCGTATATTCATCTTGAAGACATACATCAAGTGCAGAAAGTTGTGTGGCAGAACAAGACAAGCATTTAGACTTAAATTTCCTGACAGCCGGTGAATTCTTCGTTTTTTTTTCCCGTCAATCGCAGAACCTGCTCTACTAAACTTATCCCTAACTCTAATATTACATTTCGTGTTGGAACTGATGACGGAAATAGTGATGGTGACATTAATACTATGAAGGAAATGTTGGAAGAAGATGATTATGACGGTAGTTGTAATGGCGTTTATCGTAGTAATTCATATTCTTAAACTGAGAAATATGATAGGCCCTAACTAAACTACTAAATGCCATCATATGTATTTATATTAACAATGAAATTAAAATAATATTTATTTTATAATTGTCTGAACTTGAAAGCATCGAGAGAGACGTTCGTCGAATTGCAGTCTTTCACCAACACATTTCAATATATTTGAATGAAATAATTGAAGTATGAGAACGAGAATTCACTGGATTTAAAACAGATTTAAATCATCATATAAAAGCAGTATTATTTGCAGATGATTAAGTAGTTTGGAACAACTAAAACAATTGGAACAACTAAAACAATGTTCAATTAGCAGTGCACAAACTCAATGAACTAATAGTTGTTGTTTAGTCAACTGTCCGAAGACAGGTCTGGACCCCACAAGTGACATCATCAAGGCATCACTCATGAGGCAACTAGGCCAGGAGATAATGGGGTAGGGTGGCCAGTTCCTTTTCCCTTCCATTGCATACATCGCCAATTAGCTACATGAACTAATAAAAGACTATGACATAAATTTCAAATGATAATTTAAAACCAAATAGTTTTAAGGGATAAAATCCAAAATGAGTGAAATTTTAATAAACAACGTTATTGAAGAAACGAACTTATTTAATTATCTAGAATGCTTACTAGTCCATGAAAATGAAAAAGTCATACCTAGCAAAATTTCAATAGTTTTAAGAGAAATAGTACTTAATAATATATTTAAACCCCCAAAATCTTCAAACAGTATTCCAATAAAATTTTCTATCACTGTGGCCCTTCCAATATTAATGTATAACAGCAAAATATGGAGATTTAACCACGGCTAAATCAAGAATTAGAATATTTAAATAAAATTTATAAGACAAACAGCACAATATACTTGGTCAGATTATAAGAGAGGTGAAGAAATGAATTAAATGTCACATCCGTTTTAGATCAAATTCAGGAATAAAAAAATAAATAATCCACATAAAATGTCCAACGGATGCTATGAACACGTCTTCCAAGCATAATAAAAATATTATCAACCTATTGACCTAGACTACTACAGAAACAAAACGACAAGAAAACCTCTAAAACATCTATTGCACAATTTTATTGAGGCCGGAACGGAACAACCAATTGTCCAAATTCGTGTGTAGTGTTATCACTATGATAATGATGAATGAGGTAAAACTGGCTAATTATGCTAATGGTATGGTAATATAATGATGATATGAAGAACACAGTGAAAGTAAAAATGCAGATATTTGGGTCATATATTTTTTACTTTAGTTGCCTAGTTTGTGCGGCAACTTCTCCGTCGCTAGAGTTGAGCGTGCAGTCTAATTACATTTCTACAGGCGGTCCTGGCAGTAAGGAGTTGTCGAGGTCATGAAAGCGGTAGCACATCGACGTTCTTGATGGATCTATTAATACTGAGGACCTCGCGGATGCGAATTAGATTGGATAATGCGCTCAGTAAAATGCAATACCGAATTACAAGGCATAATTAACGACGGTAATTATCCGGTCTATTGGATGGAATAATAGAAACACATTAAATTATTCGCGTAACACGCCACAAATAAATTAATAATTACGTCACTCTCTGGAAATCAACTATGTTACACTTGTGAGATTCAAACAGGAACCTTTTCTTTCTGTACTTTCGAAATAAAACGCGGCACGATCGCAAAGATTTTCTAGAATTAAAATGTATTCTCTACAAGAGTAATATCTTCGGTATTAATTGACGGTGTTACATGAAATTATATACAGTATTTATATGTACTAATTCACGAAGTTACATGAAATTATATACAGTATTTATACTAATTCACGGAGTTACATGAAATTATATATAGTATTTATACTAATTCACGGAGTTACATGAAATTATATACAGTATTTATACTAATTCAAGGAGTTACATGGAATTATATACAGTATTTATACTAATTCACGGAGTTACATGGAATTATATACAGTATTTATACTAATTCACGGAGTTACATGGAGTTACATGAAATTATATACAGTATTTATACTAATTCACTGAATTACATGAAATTACATACAGTATTTGTACTAATTCACGGAGTTACATGAAATTATATACAGTGCCACACTACAGCTGGATTAAGACACAGTAGGAATTATGGACCAAGACTATATAATTCAGTATTGAAAAATAATCCAGACCTAAGCAATTGACACATTCTTAAGTTTAAAAATAAAGTGAAAATGTTTGTATGATATTTGATAAATTTTATTATTATTTTTTTTTTAAGTGTTACTAGCATTATATGGTACTAATTTTTATTGTATTTATCTGATGCATGTAACTTATAAGATAAAACATTGTAATAAATATAAATTAGATCATTTTTTAATTAATAACAGTGTATATATTCAATAAATGATTCCTTAGCATCGCCACAGATACACTTGATTGTACTTGTCTCTATATGTTGTCACTAGAACGTTCTTGAAATTTATATTTTCCCCACCATTCATAAAATATTTTGACATGATACCTCTTGCACAAAAGGAGAGATCTATATCTGAAACTTGATTAATATATTTCAGTATTATTTGTATTTATCCTGGTAATAATGAACAGTTTGACTCGTAGACATTTTGTTTTTGCAGCATTAACTTCCCATGATTGTACGAGAAGATTCGAAGAGAACGGCAGTTACGTAGACTTTCAGCTCCCCCCTACTACCATTAATGCACAACACAATGTTAATAGGGCGGTTGCTGTCGTCTGCGATACAACGAACTTTTCTGTTGATTTTCGAGTTCGTCATTTTTTCCGGTTATTATATGCTTATTTAAGTTGTGTTAACTCTCGCCAGTGGTTTTATATTTTATTTTATCCGTCTTAGTATTTATTTTATTATTGTAAATATTTTTGTTTTATCACTGTTATTATTATTATTATTATTATTATTATTATTATTATTATTATTATTATTATTATTATTATTAATGAATTATTTTGTATTACAATCTTTGTATCATTTCTGTCACGATTATTCTATTATTATTATTATTATTATTATTATTATTATTATTATTATTATTTATATCATCAGCATTATTATTTGAACCCTGTAAAATTTATGTAGACTATTGGACTGTACCCGAGCACGAGCATATGCTCATTTCGGATATCTATTCATATGTATTCAATTCAAATGTAAATTGTAAATAAATTTGAATTTGAATTTGAAAAAAAAAATTTTTGAATTTGAATTTAATTCACGGAGTTACATGAAATTATATATAGTATTTATACTAATTCACGGAGTTACATGAAATTATATACAGTATTTATGTTAGTGGCATTTACTACCATTTCTGCGATGGATTTGGGCAGGTGTACCCCCTTCCATAGTAGAGAACGAATTATAGCACGCTGTTCACTTCTAGATGCTTCTATCTTGCACCATTAACTTTTCTTTTTTAAATTTATTCAGAGCATTATTGATAGGTATGCCAACAACATATACCAATAAGAAGTCTATAACTACTCTTGTTAATACTCATAAAGCGAACTCTGTCCCACACTCTGTTGCACATAATTATGTCTTGGCAGACTTTCATTTGAACTAATCAAAGGTCTCAGTTTCCTTTTTTGTTCTTCTTTTGGATATTAGTTTAACTCGTTTCTTGGCAATATGCTGCCATACATTCTCTGTAACTCTTTAATAGGCCTAATTCTATATGAATATAATCAATAGTTGTATTGTAACATAAATTTTCCTGAATAAGACAGTTAATAAAAAATGACGCAGTAGAGCAAGAGGAAAGCTTCAAATATTTGGAGTGTACTACAATATAAGCAGTAACATGAGCTGCTGCTAGGAAATCAAAAGGAGAATAGCAATGGCAAAGGAAGCTTTTAACAGAAAAAGAAGTATCTTCTGCGGACCTCTGGAAAAAGAACTAAGGAAGAGGTAGTGAAATGTTTTGTGTGGAGTGTGGCATTGTATGGGGCAGAAACATGGACATTACGAAAATGAAGAGGAGCAACTAGAAACATTTAAAATGTGGATATAGAGAAGAATGGAGCGTGTGAAATGGACAGACAGAATAAGAAATGAAGCTGTGTTGGAAAGAGTGGGTGAAGAAAGAATGATGCTGAAACTGATCACGAAGAGAACAAGGAAATGGTTTGGTTACTGGTTGAGAAGAAAATGCCTACTGAAGAATACACTGGAATGAATGGTTAACGGGAGAAGAGTTTGGGACAGAAGAAGATATCAGATTATAGACGACATTAAGATATGTGGATGATATGCGGTGACTAAGAGGAAAGCAGAAAATAGGAAAGATTGGAGAATGCTAGGTTTTCAGTGAAAGACCTCCCTTAGGCAGAAAGCTATGAACGAATGAATTTTATTCTCTAGATGGCAATACTCATATACTGTAAGTAAAAAAATTCTTTCATTTTCCGTTAATTTAGAATCATTTACAATTCTATAACAGTCAAGTAAAAGATATTCTATTCACTGCGTCCTACCTATAGCTGTGAAGATGTAAGAAGCATTGATTAGAAAACATGTGATACCTGTATTGGAATGAAGCCCAGAAAAATGTTATTGTGGTGCGTGGATACGGAATTTGTTTCAGAAAGGTTCTTTTATATGTTCTCCATAAAAGCAAGTCGCTCCAGTTTCTGAACTAAGTGAATTGCCTCAGAGATTAGAGTGCGAAAACACTCCGTGCATTAGCCTATTCAAAGACTTCCGAATGAAACGGAGTCTACTTTTAATCAGCGGGTAATTCGTTGACTACCTTCTCAACTTCGTGCCATAGCAACCTCCTCTATAAGAAATGTTCGATTTTATGAAGCAATTCTGTGCTTTCAGGTTAGAATTTCAAGGGAGACTGCTATGAGTTCTTCGCCGTGGATTTTTTCTATCATAATATCGTACTTCGATATCTGTAATGTCTTGTCACTTTATGAGGAGCATAGGGCCTGAACCAACTGCGTCCAGCGCATTCTATTCTGGTCAGTTAATTTATATCTTCCAGCATAGCCAACTTTTTTACTTATTTCTCAACTAAACGTCTTCCAGTGTTTCGTAGACGTCGTCTCTTTTTACTGCCTTGGGGGTTGTGACGATAAAAATGGAAATACACGTATTATTAATAGCACCCTGGCTAATCTATTATAACAATAGATATAAAGTAACCTCAATAAGGAAGGATATAAGGTATTAGCGAATAATACATATTGGTTTCAGGATACAAAAAAAAAAAGAGGAAGTTAAGCAGTTTTAGAATTCTCTCATATTTGAAGAAGAAAAGTGGCGGAAGGGTGGAGTTCCTTAAAGCACTTTAATTTATTATTAGATTATAATTTCAGCTTTACTTTATCGGAATCATGGAATTGTATGTAACTTCACCATTACTTTTCAGGATCATATTGTATCTGAAGTCATATTAGGATAATATGTTATTAGTCAGCAATGTAGGCCTATGCAATGAAGTGGAAAAGGAAGTGGGCACTCTATACCATTATCTCTGACTTAGTTGTCTCATGAGTGATGCCTTATTGGTGTTACTTATGAGGTTCAGACCTGTCTTCGGACAGTTGACTAACAACAAACATACTGGGCGTTCATTTCAAAGTGTGTCATGGCGTCACTGTTGTGAGTCAGCGATTTGAAGCGAGTTTCAGCTTTTATGCCAGAGAAGTTGCCTATTATTCAAGGCGTTCAACCTGAACTTGAGAACATGTACGGTATAACTTGAACGTCGTAGCAACAGATGGCGGCCTGTACGGTCTGTGTGCTACCATAACCTCTTTCGAACTGTGTTTTGCGAGGGAAAAGTCGTACGCACGGTATTTGTTATCATCGGTTGCGTACAGCAACATTCCACAACACAAATCAAATGCTCCGTGTCCATGTTTACCGTCCAAGTTAATGTCAACAAATACGTAAGTAATCGTCTTAAAAAAAAGTAAGAAAAAAGCTCAACTCAGTACGTGTTTCCAAACAGTTCATATTCCTGCCACTACCGGCGTTACCGTATGTATCGGTACGTACTCTTCAGAATGAACGCCGTACTTGCTAGACAACTTCTATGGCACATAGGTAATACGCCTCTGCGGAAGAGTAGGAAGATTGAATTCTCTAGGCTCATCGACTAGCCACGTGACGGCATACAGCGAGCCATGACACACTTTGAACTGAACACGCAGGAGAAGGTTATTGCTTTTAATTAAAAAAGGAATATTAATAAAAATTGAAACTATAAATTCCATTTCAATAAACAATGCTACAGTACAGAACATAAAGTTCAATTTAAACATCTCGCTTACGGAATGTTAAATGTAACTTCAACAGAGTTTTTCTGGAACTTTTTGTTATGCTTTCATATACAACACAATAAAACGTTGTCTTCCACAGAAATAGGACTCTCTATATGTATAGACAAAGATAAAATTTAATACTTAAAGCTTAGAAAACATTTCCTTGCTTATAAATTCAAAAACATAATATACAAAAAATGAGCAACCGTGTTATGAAGACTTTGAATGCATACAGAGGCGAGACTCAAACTACTTATAAAGCAGGTACGCAGATGTACGACCGTATTCCTTAAAACAGGCTTTCCGTTGCTGTGGTAACTCCAGTTGCTTGGCAACGGAAACCTGGACGAGAGAGAAGCAGTCATCTTTTTCTGTCGCTCTCATCGCGTGCGCTTAAAGTGTTTTAAATACTTCACGGAGACGGGTGGAGTACGCTTTTATTGTGGCGTCACAACATGCTTGAAATGTCAACACTAACTGGAATATCTGAAATTTTCTAGTTGGAAGTGTTGAATTCATATACCTGCAACTTTAAGTTTGCAGTTGAAAGCGTCATTAAATATGCTACTCCTACTCCTACCACTACTACTAATCCCCATTTCAGTTTGGTTGATAGGCTTTCCCCTCTACTCACCTCTTTACCATCCGTGAAGGGGAAGATGCTATTGTCGATCTCACTAACGTTCGACTAATTGACTTTGAACATAGGCTAGTGAAAATTCTTATTATTGAAAATGTTTACTTGTAATCTATATTTCGAGAGTCTATACTAAGCGTTTATATTGCATTTTACTGTTGTATATATCAACAGGCACATTAAAAATCTACTGAGAGCATAAGATAATTTTTTTTTTTCACCGCTAGTTGCTACTCTATAGCATACAAAATGGGACAATCTACACTGTCACTTCCCCCTGACTTCATAATACAAACTAACATTCTTTAATTTAATTATTAGTTGAAAATATTGTAAGAACGGCATTAAAATATACTCAAACATGTAGCCTAATTGTTAAACATCTGTGTCACTGTATTTTATATCCACTTATATACTTTATTTAATATTTTATTTTCTTGTGTGTACAACTTGGGGGGTGCAGGTATAAGAGGTAACAGCTACCGTTCTGTTACTGACGGACTCAGGACAAGTAGAAGGGGAAAGAAATGTCTTCGCTTCCTCTCAACTTGTATGAAATGTCGTGTAGTGTTGGGAACAATCGAATGATTATTCGATTACTAATATATATATTTCGAATGAACTCATCCGTTAATAACAATAACCAAATACGTTGTGCATCAGAAGTGAATGTGCCTAAATTTAATATTCTATGAACAGGAATAAAGGAAGCCTTCTGTATTGAATGAAATATTGTATTGGAAATACAATAAGATATTTGAAGATACATACAACTTTTGTCCTTAGCATTTACAGGTTTAAATCAATGTATTTATTTAAACGCAAGTCTAATTTTGTTAATAGAACTGACAAAAGTAATGTGGTCAGGACCATATTTAGGTACAGTGCCGCCCATAGGCAGTGCTAAAATTTGCTGCCCCTCAACTCTCACAAACAGTTTTTGAGCAGTTATTATACAGGTCATGTTTAGTTTAAATTAGTTTTAAATGAAATGTTAGAATTCAGAAAACAATAAATTATTGGAATCAAAATACATGGACTTTACTCGTTAATTACAAAGATTTTCTTCGCACTTTCTTCACAGAGAAAGCATTGATGGTGTCATCAAAGTCGATCTGACGAAGCACAACAGATTAACAAATTAAATTAATAATTATGTTGGAGTAAATAAATGTAGCAAAAGTAATGCTTGGAACATGAAGGATAATAGTGATGGTCATGATAAATTTAAGAATATTTGACAACTTGTAACGTTGCCAGTATTGCTCACAATGAGAGGTGTTATGGTGTGCCAGTCAATTTGGAATTTTTTAAAGATCTTCTGAATACATAACTTAGTTTAGTCGATGATATTAAAGTGATTCATAAAATTATTTATAGGTCTGAAAGCATGCTATTTGGGATTAATATTATACAACTTACGTACAATTATTATCACACAAATAAAAGAAAACACATAAATACAATAAAATCCAGAAAAAGAGGGACCAACATATCGGCGTTTCAAAAATGCAATATTTACAAATGAAAGAAAATATTTGTAACCGAGGGTATTGGTAACAGTTTGATGGAGGTGCTTGACATATTAAATATTACTTTTGTTTAGATACGAAATTATCTTATACAGTATTTGTGAAACTAATGTAGGGGAAGCAAACAGAATATGCCCAACTGTTTGTTAATTTTCGCTACATTAAAGTGGGAAATGATTGTAATATGAAAACGGTGCAAATATTGCTGACAAGCAAACATTCTGTTGGGGGCACATAAAAATGTCAAATTTTTTCCTTACACCATGTTAATAATGTCAAAAGAAATGTTTATACAAATTTTTGCCACTCGACCGCAATTACGAGGACCGCAAAAAAATAAGTTCGTTAGGGGCCGTTAACAGAAAGAAAACACAATTTCCTGGAAAAATTGATTGATTTTAAAATTTACAGCAATTGTTGAGCTATTTTTCAACATATTCCCCACCGGAATTGAGACACGTCATGTCATGGGATCGACAGAGAGGTGCAGACGTCTGGTTTCGCTCCCAGGCGGCTGACTTCTATGACACAAGGATACAAAAATTGATCCCATGTTATGACAAATGTCTCTGTCCCAGTGAGGGATATGTTGACAAATAGCGCAACAATATTGCTGTGTCTGTTTCAATAAAGCTTTCCATGCAATTGTGCTTTTATTTGTAAACGGCCCCAGGAAAAATGACTTTGTGGACGGCCTCGTAATTGCGGTCGAGTGGCCAAAATTTGTATAAGCACTTCTTTTGACATTAATACCATGATGGAAGAAAAATTTTAACTTTTTTTATCTGCCCCCATCAGAATGTTTGCTTATGAGATTTATAATAATAATAATAATAATAATAATAATAATAATAATAATAATGTTTTATTTTCGCTGGCAGAGTTAAGGCCATAAGGCCTTCTCTTCCACTCAACCAGCCTTAATCAATACAATACATGAATATTTACACTACACTTAAAAGGTTCTTCAGCAATATTCTTAAGTTATGTTTTAACAACTAGTAGACTACATATTTATTTAAATTTAGATATACCTATAAGGTAAAGTAATAACTTAATTTATGAGGTAATTTAATTCAATCAATTATAATTAATTTGAGATTTGAGATAGCTAGTAAAATGATGAAAATTAATTTAATATAAGCTTACTAGAACTATGTTACAGGGAGAGAAAAAAATATATATATATAAATCTAAAATATATTTATATAATGAGAATATTAATGTAATTGTCATTAGAGGTTTTGTAAATCTATTTAGAGAAATTAATGATAATAATAAGAATGGACAGATGTTAGTTTCATTATATGTAATAAATATTAATCAGCAATTAATTTGTTAAGTAAGAATTTATGTAATTTAGACCTAAATGAAGTTATTGTCCAATAACCCCTTATATCACTCGGTAGCGAGTTGCAATTTCTAGCAACTGAAACTGTACAAGATGAAGAATATAAAGATATCTTGTGGTAGGGTATAATGAGTAAATTATGATATACCTACAGCTAAAAACTATGTCAGAATAAAATTTAGCACCAGTGTTTTGTGTCTGATTCTTTCGTGTAGGGTGGGGAAAAATATTTATCCAGTTACTGATATTACATTCTATTTTTTTTTAATTCATATTTAGATGATCGTGTATTGCGTGAATTTCTTTTATCTTATCGGATTCCAATTGCATTTAGTCGTCCAGCATTACAGACGCGTGAAGAAATTTGGTCGTTATGTCATAAATCCATCCTTTGTGATTATTCCTCTTGTACACCATAGTGATCACTAAGATGGAGTTAGGTCAGAACTGAATGATATCATTGAACTCGGCTGCAGGTGATGTTTCGGATGCTGCAAACCTCCACTTTGACATAAACCTGACCAGAAGTTCGAAACTTGAATGGGAAGGTGGCCATGCTAGAGATAGATGTGAATATAGGGATACAAAATCATAAAATAGATACCCCCATATAAAACCCGCCATGTCTCTGGTTATATGTGTACGTACGTACATATAATCTCGACGAAGGAGTTGCTGACAGGAAGACATTTGGCCTGCAGGTTGTGAAGACAGATCGATGTGCTGTAACATCAGCGGTGAAATGATTCCAAGCTCATGTCGAGAAGATACAGGAAGTGGAAAAACAAAACAGGCTCAGAAAGAAAGTGTAAAGAAAAGAGAAGTGGCGTGTTTGGTAGATATAACGGAAGAAACCTCGAGCCATGCACAAAATATAGAAAGCCTTACGCCTCAAGCTCAATGTGCGTTGGATGAGACAGTCTAGGCAAAGTTGTGAATTTCGTTGTACCTGTTTCTGTAGGGGGAGAAAAGAGTTCGGTTAACTTTCTCCATCAACTCGCCTTACCGCTTACAATTCCTAAACTGTAAGTTGGAGTCTGCAGTTAATTTTCTCCTCGGAGACTAAAACTTTTTCTTTGTTAAGAGTTTAATAACTTTTTTTTTTGCTTAATCAAGCAACCTGTCTCTGCACATCTTCATATACTTCGGCATTTTTAAAACTTAATTTAATGGCTGTATTTTACATCCCATTCTGAAATACGTTCACAGTCGATTTAAGAGAAACATACTGTGCAGTTCATAATTCGATTATTATGATTATTATTATTGTTATTATTGCATATATGTATTTATTTACACTGCAAGTGGGCAAGCACCCTGTGGCAGTGGTACAAACAATATAAACAATACACAATACAATAATACAATACACAATACAATTAGATACACAATACAATAAGAATACATAATATAATTGTACACAATAATTACAATTAATAATAATAAATATTGTAAAATAACCTAATTAATAAGTGAACCTAATTTTATATTACAACCTACATACGAGCCGTTTAGAGCAGAAGTGGTGTAAGTCAAAATTGGGTAATGAGGTTTAAAGTAAAAATTATGTAAAATACAGCACAAATTAGCAATTAATATGTCCTTCGTGCTATCCACTGACTACTAATAGTTTAAATAAATTTAATATTAATTGCTACTTTGCGCTGTATTTTACAGAATGTTTACTTTAACTCTCATTTCACATTTTTGACTTACACCACTTCTGCTCTGAACAGCTCATATGTAAAGGCCCTACATAAGTTTCACATTGGTACGGATAATAATCTTTCACTTTACTCAATTCAATTCAATTCAATTCAATTCAATTCAATTCAATTCAATTTATTTGGCCATTAAATATACAGTTTTAGGCTTCGTCAGAATACACTGAAAAACATATAAATACATTTTTAAAAAACACTAATAATAGAAACAGTAAAATTTAAATAATACAATGAAAACATGAACTAATTTGAAACTTTTAAATTAAAGAAAACTAACTAAATTGCAATTAAACTTATTTATTAAAACACAATTTCATACAAATTTGTGTTGAAAAACTCAGCAACTGAATAAAGAGGATTATTTAATAACCAATGTAAAATCTAGTTTTGAAGCTATTGATTGGTAATTTATAATATTGACTGGGGAGCTTATTATATAATTTCATCCCCATTATTAAAAAGTTTGTGTTGCTCTTGTGTAATCTACAATATGGAATATTAATTTCTTCACTGTTTCTAATTTCATGATCATGTATATTGGCCACTAATGAGTAATTGTCGATATTTTGTCTATGTAAAGTACTAGATCATATATATATATATATATATATATATATATATATATATATATATATATATATATACATATACAAATTTATGATTGTTAAAATCCGTGATTGTCTGAAAAGTGGCCGACAATGTTCCAGATAGTTTGATTTACACTCTCATCTCACTCACTGCACTGGCACTATGACACATTTCACTGACACTTTAGAACACATTTCATCGACACTATAGAACACATTTCATTGACACTATAAATTATCACTGATCGAAACTATTCACTACACTCTAAAAACCATAACTTCACTGACTCACCACTCTTCACTGATACAACAGTTCAAATAAAACATACAATTACACCCTTATTCATATTTATAAACAGAACTACATTTAAACTAAACTTACAATTCAAGCCAAGGGAGTAACTCGTCAGGCTAAATAAATACATGTCACCTTAAAAAATAAATGCCACCTTAATTGTAATTTACACTTTATACACAACGTTTTAAGTTATTCTTGAATCTCCTTAAGGATGGACAGCCCTCAAAGACCGCTGCAGGTAATCAAATGGTGAGCCACCCAAGAAGATGTTATTATTAATGTTATTGTTATTGTTGTTATAATAATTTATTTATTTATTCATTTACTTATATTTAATGTGCTGTACATCAGCCAGAGGCCAATTACATTAATAATAATAATAATAATAATAATAATAATAATAATGATAATAATAATAATAATAGTTATTATTATTATTATTATTATTATTATTATTACTACTACTACTACTATTAGGGTCTGTTGCAGTCGAGTATGGAATGAGAATAAACACATCAAAAACAAAATGAATGGCTTTCAAGGAAAAGAAATAAAAGGAGTCAAAATTGTGGTGAATAATAAAACGAAAGAGCAAGTGTCATCATTTAACTATTTAGGAAATATTATATCAAATTCAGCAAATGAAAACTTAGAATAGAAATTATATAAATATAATGCAGTAAATGGAACTATAAGAAGACATTTCGGGAAGCAAATATTAAAAGAAACTCAAGTCAGATTACATAACATTACAGGAAAACAAATGCCAAAATTTTGGCTTGAAATCTGGATCATAAAGCAAAGAGAGAAATCTAGAATACAAGAAGCTCAAATTAAATTCCTGAAATCAATTATGTAACATTCAAAAGGGTTAAATAAATAATTACGACCCGAAGAAAAATTCTGTTATAAAGTGGCGGAATTTTAAAAATAAAGTCAGAGTTACTTATCTTGTCATTATTATTAATTTGAAAGAAAGGAATATATGGACTTGCTTAAATTCGTATGTGGTACATACACTGAAAAGGCAGTGTGTCACTAGCGCCTGGTATATTTCAGCTATTCCATTAGCTATAGGTGCTCCTAGGTTTGCAATGTAAAGAATTCCATTTCTGAGTTGGGCCTCTGTAAAGCGGAATTCAATACTCCCCACAATAGAATGATATCGAAGGCGATGGCCAAGAAAATGTGAATTTTGACAAGGGCGATAAATTGCCGGAAAATTTTGTGTGATGCCGTCTCAGTCAGTGCGAATTTTTTATGTAGGAATTCATATGACAAATGGATTCCACTTCTCCTCCTACAAATAATGTTATGGGATTTTATTGGTTGGAGGTATGAAATTCTGCTAATAAAATAGTAAATTATCAAAGGTTTTGGTACCTATTTATTAAAATATTTTTTTCCAGCAGTATTTTACAAGGAAATAGCATATCTTTACGGATCACAATTTTCAAGTTACGACACTATTTTACTGGGAATGCGTCATATCAATATGAAAAGAGTCAAATAAAGGACAGTTTCAATTTTAAAAATGTAAGTTAATATTTAAAACTATTACCGTCAAACCGGGCTACTTGGACCCTTAAGGTGCTACTTGAACCCAGAAGAAAAAAATGTTTACTTACCATTGGAGTAACTTAGGTGAAACTATTTGTACGGATGAAAGTTTGCAGAGAAAAAAACCACAACTTTCGACACCAAACTGTTATTTTACATCGACGAAAACATTTTTTTCTTCTGGGTTCAAGTAACACCTTAAGGGTCCAAGTAGCCCGCTTTGAAGGTACTGAAAATATCATTACTAAAGTTACTTAATTCTAGATTTACTTTAATAAATTGATCTGATAATCTTGGTCCATAATATGGAGAATGAATGTGTCCAGATTTTGTACTGTATTTTGGTTCAAGTAAAAGAGAGCATATTTCTGCGAATATCATGAAATGTTTTTATGTCATCTTTATGCTTACAACGATTTTCATGAAAAAAAATTAGAGTTAAATTGTATATTTGTTTAATATTATGGACACAAAATTCTGAAAAAGAAAAAAAAAATGTGTTTGGTAATCAACAGGTTTTGACAAACAAATTTTAATTATTCTTTTTTGGAGCAAAGAGCGTGGAATAAGAAGTGATTTAACACTTCCTCCACAACCAATTATACCATACGTATATAAGTACAGTGCGTATACTAAGTGGCTCCGCAATGAAACGGACGGCAGTATTCGATCCTGTAGCGATGTAAGGTTGGTACTGTGTAGCGCCTGGTTTGAATACGTAGGAATATTACATCTCCTCTCTCGCTTTCTCCCACCCTCCACCATTCAATGCGGCCAAGGTCATTCACTCTACCAACACAACTCCTCGAGTCCCCGCGTTCTGCTTGCCAATTCTCCTGCGAAGCCAGTTAGTATACGTACTGTATAATATAATCCTAAATATATAATTCTTAAAACATAAATGGGTAAATAATTTTGGAGAATGACAAATTTATAAATAGGCTTACGGAGCCTGTAACATAAGTAAGCTATATATTTATGACATCTTATATATTGATCAATGATAATACCTAAATATAATTATATCTTATGAAGTTTTTTCGGTGAACGTGATTGCTAAGTACACAATTTTAGCACTGCGTGGAGGCTACGGTCAATGGATCAATATTCCTATGTTTGACACGGATGTTTGGCGTCATTGTGATGTTTTCTGTTGTCTTAGCTGGGAACTTGACGCCATGCTTTATGGGAGTATCACCATAAGTATGTACAGTGCATATTAGAGATGAACAAAACTAACTGCCACTCTCGCTTGCTGTATTCGTTGCACTTGTCTTTCGAGTCTCGTCTCGTAACTCTTGTGCGCTTCGAGTTTCGCACATCATTCTTTAAATAGCATTTGGTCGACGTGGAAAGGTTTCGTACCTTTGAACAACATACATAATTGAAATAAATAACATTAGAGATGTTTAATTGACATAAAAATACAAAAGACAACAGTACCACAGTTATCAAAATGTTCTGGTTCTACTATCAGATATTACCTATGGTTATATGAATAAAACAAAATTCTCAAATAAATTTGAATTTCTAAGAAACATAAAACATAGTGTTAAATAAAGTGTTACCCCTGGTAGAGGGGCACAGAAGGCCTGATGGCCTTATCTCTACCAGGTTAAATAAATAAATACTAATACTAAAGAGTTTTTTTACTTGAGATTGTATATTTGATCTCAAACGTACGAAAAAAAAGTTTCCTAGTCTTTTAATAAGGGCCTAGTAATTAAATAAAGATTGGGAACGGATTACTACACTGAAAGGTAGAGATGATGTTTCGAATAGGCTACTTGATTGTTTATACATATATGAGGGGTTTATAACCAGAATGGACCAAGTTCTTATGGAATAATTTTGAGAAAATGAGTCTTAAAGTTTGTGGCTCATATTTAGCAACCTTCACCTTCCATAGGAATTGCTGCCCTCTGTGGAGTAACAAATGAGTTATGGACTTGGTTTGTTATGGCAATGAATAAATCTAAGTTTTCTTCATCCCAGATTGTATTAATCCACAAACTGATCACTGGTGGACTTGGTCCACTCTGGTTGTGAGCCTCTCATATAACAGTTGCCAAAACAAATAAAAGTTCAGTCTTGTATAAACAACTGTGAAGATTTAAGGCTGCTTGACGTTCGAGAGTTGATTACTCCCGAAGTCCCGATGTTTTGAATGTTTGATTACAAGCAGTCAACGACAAGCAATATTGTTGTGCGGGTATTCGGTTTTGCGGGCGCTGTTATTCTTGCATTCTAGCTCGTTGTTCATCTCTAGTGTATATCTAATTGGACTCTGTTATACTCGTAGTCCGCATCATATTATCATTGGGGTTACCGGAGAAAATCTTTAGCACTTAAGCTCTACTTATAAATCGAGTCAAAGACAGAAATTGAACCCAAGTTTACGTAATGGACATAAGAATACAGAACAGTTACTGTAAACAGAATTGGTAAATTCTCACATCTTGATGATGATGGCTGGAGATTTAAAGACTGGTGCAATAAAATTACAATAGACAAATTGCATATATTTAATTGTAATTTAAATTAACAGACATTTTATTGTCATTCGTGAAATATCATTTACCATTAACATTGAAGGTAAAGTGAATTAATATTAAAACTGACTTTGTTCATTGCACAATACGGTAGAGGGTAATTTGGAAGGCATGACATCAGAATAATAACCTTGTTGTTAATGAATGACAGCGACATCAGAGATCTCTCAAAATTCATACAATAGATCGCAATAAATGGAGTAACATGGAATTTCAATTACCGCATAACACTTCAACAGACAAGCAAACTGAAAACGTTTCATTCTGTAGAGAAAACTATCAATAGGTATTACGCGTACAAAATAATATTTCTATGTCATTTATTGGCGCAATATTAGTTTTTCGAATATATTTCACAACATTTAAATAACAACGAGTTGTTACTTGTAAACACAGACAATCGACGAAGAAATCTACGTCCAAGGAGGTAATAAAAATTTATCAGGACACTCAAGAGATATTTTAAGACTTCCTTTGGAAACAACGTGCAAATTAATGTTAAACTTTCACAGTGATTGGGTTTCATATCAGGGTATTATTGCTCAAAAGCTGAAAGTTTGCCTACATAATTACATCACTCTTGCTTGTAACTAGTTCAAGAAAGTCAAAACCAGTTAATATCAATTGGATGGAGTTATGCAATAAGAGACCAAGCGCCAAAAACCTGTTTAGAGATATTGGCCATTGAAATAAATCTGTTTTTTTTTTTAATAAAACATTTTATGCAAGAAGTATTATAACATTCATACTACTACAAAAAAAATAGCACAAATAATACCAAAGAGGCTAACCGATTTTTGATAAGAGACCAGCAGTTGAATTAATATTTCAAAGCAAAATAAATAAATGCATTTTATGAAATGAACGAATTTTTGCTTATAAATAGCAGCAAAATTCAGATATCGCATTCTTGATTTTTTCCGAGTTAAATTAGACTGCCATCAACAGATTTGTGCAAATATATCTTTTTTTTTTTTAAATTGTCGGTTGGTCTATTATTGCGTAACTCCGTCCAATTAATGTTAATCATTTTGACATCCCTGACGTAGTGTATTACTTATATATCAATCTTCTAGTTCGAAATAATTGTCAAATAAACATGAATTCTGCAGAGTTGACGTGAAATTAACTCTGAAGTTCTACGTGTAAAATGTATTGTTACTGTAAATAAAATTGTATCACGGTAAAATCCACTCCCAAGTACTCGACCTTATGTAAATGCAGAATTGCAAAGAAAACCAAGAAGATGTTGACTTTCCAGAATCTCGTAAAAATATTATATACCACATTAACTTTTGTATTACTAGCATAAGTTTTCAACATTACGAAACCTGCTATGTTTTTCCTCCACATCGTAGATGAATTTCGATTTTGATTTGGATGTGTAGAATAATAATTTGTAATCAGCGTGGTCATAGGATAATAATGACCTAAATTTCTTACTTTTGTAGGCCTACTATCTTGAAGAATTATCTACCTTACGATTATCGAAGAAATGAAGGATTTATTTTCACTAGGAATTATTTATGCTCCATCATACCAGAATTACTGGAAAATAATGACACGTAATACAGAAAGAAAATTGTTACTTTTTAAGAACATGACGGACATATTCATTATTTCCAGTGAATTGAATACAAATTGTTTACTAATATTAATATACATATACAGGATGTTTCAGGAGGAATAGTAAATATTTTAGGAGATGGCAGTATGAAGAATTCGAATAAAAAATTCCATATAAAATCTGTCCAATTTTTATTGAGTACAGAGATACAGCTGTTAGAATGTAACAAGAAGTTGTTAAGCAAAGGCAAATGATTACGTTCAAAGTTGATTTTCATAAATTCCACCATCGACTTCAATGCACTTTCGACTTCTCTTGACACGAAAACACGAGTAAATGTTCTTGAATCTGGAACTCAGGAAATCGTCTGCCGTAATCTCTACAAGCAGCAACAGCGTTTCCATTAGAAAACCCGTACATATACCATACCGACATACTCACCATTTGTAAATACGTGCGGCATGGTTAAATGATACAGTAAAATTGGCCAACAAATCACAATCACAGTTGAAAAATTCAATTATGTAAACTAAAGCACATCTTCACAATTTCACCTTCAAAACAAAAATGACAATCGATACATAAGCCCATAGCAACAGAAGTAGCAACACACGAAACGAAAGTGCATTGAACGTAATCGTTTGCCTTTGGTTAATACCTTTTTGGATTACATTCTAACAGTTGTATCTCTGTACCCAATAAAAATTTGACTCATTTTTATGGAATTTTTTATCCGAATTCGTCTATACTACCACCTCCTAAAATATTTACTATACCTCATGAAACATCCTGTATATATAATTATAATAAATAATAATAATAATAATAATAATAATAATAATAATAATAATAATAATAATAATAATTATTATTATTATTATTATTATTATTTATGTAACATTCAAAAGAGTTAAATTTCAATCTGCAATTTTTCTCTTTGATTAACATTGTTCTGCTATATTTGGTGCCTTTCCACTAGATGGAATGCCAGTTGGCAGCAAGTGTGAACTACACTGGAAACAAAAAATGTAATACTTCGATGGCTGCTCAACACTGAATAAAGTTTGTACCGAAACCTTAGCAACCCAGCAACTGTGACGTTCACCAAAGTTCGCAAACGCTGCCTGAAAGTTTCAATTGAAAGTAATACTCTCTATTTTCTTATAGCAGACTACATAACACAATGCATTTGCACTAAGTTTCTGTAGTATATTCATAGTTATACAATGGGAATTGCTATGGAAGTATGCCTGAATATATATTGACTTTTAAATGCAGGATAAATGTAATTACTTTCTGCCCTCTGTAAGCTTCAAGTATTTCAATATTTCTCACTTCCTCCACTTACCAAATGATTTATTTTTCCAAACTTCCTACTAGTTTTAGCATGAATACATTACTTTAGTCCAATATTTATTCTAATAATAAATTTGACGAGATAAGAATTTCAAATGAGAAAGGTTATAGAATTAAACATTCTGCAACCACGATAGAATTGAATCGATTGAGATGTAGCGAACTGAACTATTTCTGAGGTGTGAAGGAGAAAAGGCAAGCCTCGTGTAAGTCACTGGAACTTGCGATATCTTTATGGTAAATGATTTTGAAAACAGCTAACAGATAATTACGTAATGATGAAAGATCCTATGTCAATTAAGTCTTCATAATGATTTATTAATACCGAATGTATAGAGAAGTACATACAGGGTGAAAGGGGCCTATATTAGTTTAAACTAGTAATAGATACGAATAAAACTAGTAGGTAAGTTCGAATAACTGTTTCTCTATCTATAATGGTTATGGAATAAAATCGAGCTTCTATTGAGAGATTGGAAGTGGATAGATTGCAATAGCGCAATGTTTTATTTACAGCTGGGGAAGTACGAAGCCTAATGCTGTAGTAATGAGCAAAGGATTCGCTTCTGATTGTATCAAAAGAGAGGTTTTAAGTGAGGAGGTGATCGATAACAGCTGATTTTTAGGCCAGTGTGCTTTTTAGAGACGAAAATTCATACATTACGGATAAAGTAAACAGAATGGAATACTTAAAGATAACCATTCAATTCACAATGAACAAATATAAGTAGGCTAATTCCCAACATCAATAAGCCTATTTTATTAAGATTTGTGAATAACAAAAAACAATAAAATTTATTAACATAGGTATCCATACTTTCAGCTAAATTATACTTCAAGAAATAAAAGCAAATTGCACTTGAACTTTGGGCAGTAATCAGTTCTGTGTAGAAGAAATAAGAAAATAAATGAAACTTTATAACACGTAAAGGTAGGCTAATAACCTCGGTCCTCGGTTTCTAAAGGCTGGAATCACATATCCAGTCTCTAACACTCGTTGTGTCACAGCAACAAACGTTCTTGGATTTGGCATTCTTCAGTTAGGAACTCTCATCTGATACATTCCACTGGGTGAACAGTACAGAGCAGAACAGGTTTCACGGCCGGCCGGATATGCTGCACAGAGGTGGGGAAGTCAAGGTCGCGCGAGGCCGTGAAACCTGTTCTGCTCTATATTATTCACCCAGTATCTTGATTCCCCATAAATTAAAAACATATCTAGGTACTCACGATTAGTAAATTTTGAAATTGTTCTTAATTTACTTCACCTTTAGAATTTTACGAACAGACTGGCATAAGACTTGCTACTACAGAGGTATAACGTAAGAACGCAGATAAACAGTCTACACTTGCCGAACAACCCTTAAATGCAGCGATGCCAGATTTCCTTGAGGTTCCGTCACACTGTAAATGCGTTTTTAATCAGTTAATTTTTTACGTTATTATACAAATGAAGCGTTTTTGAAGAAATGACAAAGAATATTTTTTCGGTTTGTTCTTTGCGTTGATATCTGATCACTCATGCGTCTCAATACCCAATAGTTTTACCATAAATGGGATTCAAACTTCAGACACAATTTTTTTTTCTGCTAAACCGTTACTCAAATACCAAAATGACGTCCACACCTGTAAAGCAACGGTCAGTGCGTCTGGCCGCGAAACCAGGTGGCCCGGGTTCGAATCCCGGTCGGGACAAGTTACCTGGTTGAGGTTTTTTCCGGGGTTTTCCCTCAACCCAATACGAGCAAATGCGGGTAACTTTCGGTGCTGGACCCCGGACTCATTTCACCGGCATTATTACCGTCATTTCATTCATACGCTAAATAACCTAGATGTTGATACAGCGTCGTAAAATAACCCAATTAAAAAAATCAAAATGACATGTGACTTTTTGGTTACTTACAACCTAAGCATTCTGTTCTTAAAATGAATGCAGTTATTTCCTTTTCTCCCTGTATAAGTAGATTATAATGCTTTCATAAGAATATTTGGCCGCGAACTCTGTCACCAGTACCACATCCACAATCACCTCTTCTCGTTTTTCTCAATCTCCACCGATTGCGGCTTATTTGTCAGTTCCGGTGTCTCAGACATGTCGAAATATTTTATCAAAGAATCTGTCTCCTTTAGACACCATGAACGTACACAAGGACATGGAGGGCATGGAGATAGAGTTCAATGTTTTCATAACTTCAGCACTAGAATGAGATGGTGTGGTCGATATTAAGCTTATACTCTGACCGCCTTTTACCGCCAGGAAATACTCTGTTTGACAGGAGGTTAAGTGGATCCAGAGGGCCATTTTTGAAGTTGTATTAACGGGAAAAATCTCGTCATCACTCTAGAATGAATCCTCTGATTGAGGTTCTGGCTGATATGTACATCTATTATCAGGTAGTACATCTCACTTGACATGTGTCAGAGAAAGAACAATATTGTTTGTATGCATCCGAAGTCTGACTAGTGTAATGTGTAGTTAGTCGGCGATGTATGCAATGGAGGGGGAAAGGAACTGGCCGCCCTACCCCATTATTCCCTGGCCTTGTTGCCTTATAAGTGGTGTCTTCTTGGTATCACTTGTGAAGTTCAGACCTGTCTTCGGACAGTTGACTAAACAACAACTCTAGAATTAATTCAGACTATAGCCAGTCCCTACGAGATAAGTTACCCGACCGGGAACATTTTACTAGCTAGATTGCAATTTCAACGATGTTACCACGCAAAAAGAGAGAAGAAGATAACAAGGATAAGACTCATCTAATTAAAGAACTGTCCCGCGCCGTGGCGTCGCGGTCTAAGGCATCCCGCCTAGGACTCGCGTTACGGAATGCGCGCTGGTTCGATTCCTCATGGGGGAAGAAATTTTCTCATGAAATTTCGGCCAGTGTATGGGACCGGTGCCCACCCAGCATCGTGATGCACTTGGGGAGCTACGATAGGTAGCGAAATCCGGTTGCGAATACCAGCTATAACGGCTGGGGGGATCATCGTGCTAACCACACGATACCTCCATTCTGGTTGGATGATCGTCCACCTCTGCTTCGGCATGTGGGCGTGAGGCCAGCAGCCGGCTGGTCGGTCTAGGCCCTTCACGGGCTGTAGCGCCACGGATTATTATTAATTAAAGAACTAAAGGTCCCTTTGTTTTTTTACGTTTTATAGCATGTTGTCTTCTTAAGCGCTATTTCAGTTTCTTTGCGTTTCACACAGCCTTGGCAATTTTCTCTTTTCATTTCTTCGCATTAGCCTATTGATGTTTGTGACTTCGTAGTTTTTAATTTTATACCCTCACTGCATTTCCTGTTTGGTAATATAAACTCCGAATTTATTCTAATGATTTAAATTTATTTAAATCCTGTTCATCTTAACTAACACTTCCCTGTCTACGATTTTTAGTATATAGTAACTTATAAAAGAAAGGGCATTGTTTTGTTAATTTTAAATAGTGTTTTCTTTCTTGTAGTTTTATCTGGGTTTAGCTCTCAGTTTTGGAAAATTAAATAAATGCTATATACATATTCGTCCAATTTTGTAAATTGCAGACTATACAACTAACAAAAATAAGTACCGGTAACTAAATATATCATGTTACATAATTTAAAATGGTTCACATAACGACATAACCTAACAACGTTGCTGCCTTCGTAACAGCAAACTACCACATATCAAACGACAATGCAACACCAATACAAACGTTGCAACACAAAAATGTAATGTTCTATTAATGGTTTAGATTAATGACTTTTATTTTAAACCACTAAGAAACCGCTTAATGCTCACTTTTAAATGACAATCACATCATAATACAAATTTCTATGCTTCTGTGTTTACCGAAAGCACGCATCGTATGACGTCATACAAGCCGAACTATCAACGAAATAAGGTCGGAATTTCACGACGGCCGCGGTCAATCTCATGTCAGATCGAAAAATACCCAAAAAAGGGATGCCAAGGTTCTTTAAGGGCTGTAACACCTTAGGGTAGTTGGGAAAATAGCAAATCTTACCACCCTTCATCAAATGTGCCGTTCAAAGATTTCTGAGTTCATATGGCAGTATGAGAAGTTCTTTCAGAAATTGATTGATTGTTTACTACTTACTTTCGAGCTCACAGAAATGCATAAATAAGCGGAAACATGAAATAAACAGCTTTAAAGCTGAGAGTATAAGCAGATAGAACTTACATGGAAGATCTTCTCAACATGCTCCTTGGCCGAATGCTCTTCAACAACGGGTTCCGTGGACCGGCCAAGCATCTCGTAGATGGACGTCACGACGTCCAGCATTTCATTCTTAGTGATAAGACCATCTCCATTCAAATCGTACAGCCCGAATATCCACTGCAGCTTTTCCTGAACACTTCCGCGAGACACTTTGGACAGGATGCCAAGAAAGTCCTGCAACACAACAGACAGCCGTGTATAAGAAATCAGTATATTTATTATCAAGATTAAAAATAAAGTAGGCTTCTATGTAAAGGAATATGTTTGTGAAACTAACGAAAAGATCAGCAAGGTTCAGTTAGTTAACCACTTAATCACATACTCAGTCGGTTGAATTTTTGTAGTCAAATAGCCGATCTATCATTCAGCCGGCTAGTCGGTTGCACATTTGGTCGGTTGGTCTAGTAGCCGATCACTTAGTTGGTATTAAGTTCTCGGTCGATCGGTTGTGTTTAGTTAGTCGGTCGGTTTTAGTCTAGCGGTTAGTAAGTTGTAATAATTCAGTATCGTAAAGTGGGGCTACTTGGACATCTTTTTAGCACACTTTTCGATATAAAATATGGGACTTTTATATTAGGGCGATTAAAAAATATACACTGTACCTACTTGGCCTACAAGTTTACATAGCTGATATAAAAATAGGAAAATATCTTTCACAAACTTAAACATAAAAAATATATTAGTTGTCCAAATAGCCCCGGTTTTGGGATTACTTGGATACTTAACTGTTTTTAGGCATAAAACGTTTGGTATGCTTGTTAAGTGCTCATAATAATAATAATAATAATAATAATAATAATAATAATAATAATAATAATAATAATAATCCGTGGCGCTACAGCCCACGAAGGGCCAAGACCGACCAGCCGGCTGCTGGCCTCACGGCCACATGCCGAAGCAGAGGTGGACGATCATCCAACCAGAATGGAGGTATCATGTGGTTAGCACGATGAGCCTCCCAGCCGTTATAGCTGGTTTCCGTAACCGGATTTCGCTACCTATCGTAGCTCCCCAAGTGCATCACGATGCTGGGTGGGCACCGGTCCCATACACTGACCGAAATTTCATGAGAAAATTTCTTCCCCCATGAGGACTCGAACCAGCGCGCATTCCGTAACTCGAGTTTAGGTGCTCATATTACCCCGTAATATGTATCAGGAGCCTTCAGAAGTGTATTACGATTATCTTTGTGGATATGTACATAATATAATATTTTAAAGGAAAAGTAAGGCTTTTTGAACATTAATTTATTCTCACGATATTTTAAAGGAACACTAAGATTTATTGAACTTTTATTCATTCTCACAAATCCTTTATTAAAAAAATTACAAGTGACCTTAACAATCATCTAATAAAAAGTACAAATAAGTAAAAGTAAAAATAGCCACCACTCCCAGGGTTTCTGCAATAACTTCCTCTTCAGTCTTATTTAGAACAGTTGAATGTACAACAGGTCCCGAATTCTTTCCAAGTACCTGCCGCATTAACGTCGCCCGAGGTAATTTACTTTTTTCTGCTGCCCCCTTTTTCTACATCCCGCCCCTAACTGCCTCTATCCCTTTTTCCATATATTCTTTTTTGTAATTGATGTAGGGTTTTGATTCTGGAGTCTTTTCGTAAGTTCGCACCATTTTTAACCGTTAAGTACCTGTAACAATGGAAAATAAAAACACAATAATAAAAAAGTAACTGAAAATGTAGATATTAAATATTAGGCCTATGTCTCAATATCTCACATTGTGTCCAAGTAGCCCCGCTGTGGTCATGTAGCCCCACTTTACGGTACGTTTGTTGTTTTAACTCGGTCGGTCAATCGGTTTCATGCAGTTGATCGGACGCAGTTCCTGACAATTCGTCACAGAAAATTGGTAACAGGTACAATTCGTCATACCGTATTTGCTCGCGTAATTTGCGCCCCCGCGTATTTTGCGCACCCTACTTTTTAAGGGATTATTTTGAACTTTATTTTTGCTCCGTGTATTTTGCGCACACATTTTACGTACACATTTTTTTCAGTGTAGTAGGGATTACGTACATGTTTTTCAGTGCAGTAGGGATTTTCCTTCACTACAGTCCATCGTAGGTCATTCACCAGCAACTGAAGTACCTGTTTCAGAAAGAAACCCCAAAGTCCCGCTACTTTAACAATGCTTGTCCTTGGTAGAGACAAGTTACCGGTATAGAAAATTAGCCCTACCGTAAATACTTACATATATATATACTAATTGAAATAAACTCAGAACAGGACCTCTTATTTGAAAAATCAGCATATTTTACGCACCCCAATTTTTCAGTGGCCAAAGTTAATTAAAAAGTGCACAAATTACGCGAGCAAATACGGTATTCAATTTTCCATGGGTACAATTCTTCACAGATAGACAATTCGTCATAATCCGACTTCTTCTATGAAGTTTAGCTCGTCAATGGTTCTTGGTTCAGGAGATAAGTGTTCCTTCCTTGCTCGGCGCGGACTTCTTTTAACAGCTGATGCTTTCTTTGGTAGTTTCATATTAACTTCACTTGTAATTCGGTCCAACATTTTTAACAATCGCAAACACTGATTCTCGAGAAATACCCACCTTACCTTCATGTTCTGGATCAACGAGCTTACTTACTTACTTCTAAGTTTGTCATGGTCTCTTTCAGATTTTGTAAAACGGATTTCATCTGCCATAGTCCCAAATGAATATGTACACAATGACTGTAATATTTAAATACAACATACAAATTTATGTATATTTTCTTTGGGCCAATAGTACCGAATTGTCCCTGTGTCCAATATTAACATGTCGCTAGTTGTACACTGTTACGAATTTTAATTATATGACGAATTGTCTCTGTGACCAATTTCTTGTGACTAGTTGTCCCCAACCCGATCGGACGGTTTTAGTTACTCGTTCTGTTAGTCGATATCAGACTATATGTCGGCCGGTCGGTTTTTCAGTCATTCAGTCAGTTATCCAGTCAGACTTTTCAGTCGGTCGATTGGTCAAACAGAGAAGTAAATAGTCGGTTAGACGGTGTCAGTTTTTCGATCGATTGGTTGAATTTAGCTGTTCAGTCCGTTCTTCCCTCAACCAAGCAGCCAGCTAGCCAATCATCCATCCAGATTAATCGGTCGACCAGTTAAGCAGTATGTTAGTAAGCAAGTTGCTAGTGAATCAGTTGATTAGGTAATTCTTCCCTAACAGCAGAACCGGTGATCAATTTCAGACAGATCTCCTGATAGTTGTGAAGAAAGAAAGCCGCTATATAGTTCTATTTCTCAACCTGTATCGTTTTTCAAGCCATCCTCTCCTATTCTCGATATATTCTTGTCTCGTCTACACTGTATAATCTCCATAATATAACCTTTAAACGCAAAGTGACGTACAGTTCATCTTAAATCGATAGCATTACTGCTTATAAATAGCATCCTATCCGAACACGATAGTTCATATTTTAGGTAGCTAGAGTTAAGAAAGTGGCCTTGAAATATGTAACGTACATTATAGTTATTTTTGTATTTATTAGTCATGAGTCATGACTTTCTTAACTCTGGATTTAATTGCTTACGTTTCTTACATGGAGTTACTGCTGCGCCTGAAGATGACTCCATTAACTAGTACAACAATTCACGTATTGAAGTAGCCTATTTTTCTCTGAGGTGGCTTTTGCCGCGTACGTAAGAAGCAATACTGCCAATCTAGTACAGTTTAAAACTGTATGTATAAATAATTTCAAGGGAAAAATTATTCCGGGGCCGGGTATCGATCCCGGGACCCTTCGCTTAGCGGACGAATGCACTACCAACTGAGCTACCCCAGGAACTATACACGACACCGTCAAAATTTTTCCCTTTATATCCACACAAATCAAATGGGCTGACAAGACGCCAGAACCCAACTTTGAGTGCACACAATTCTGTGTGACTTAAATTGTGGCTTTCTGTTAACGTACCTACAGTAACGAATATATTATGCAAATCTGGCGTCCCGGGATCGATACTCGGCCCCGGAACAATTTTTCCCTTGAAATTATTGAAGCCTGCTTCACAGAGAGCTTCTACCTGAAAGCCAGATTTGCATGTATGTATAAATGTTTCAAGATGATATGAATGGAATATTTGTAAATGTTATCATTGTCCTGGCTGGACAATGACTGATTTTACAAAAAAGATCTTTGGAATATGGTTGTTTTATGAAAACCACTGAAAATTTGCACTCCTATAACTTAGGCCTGAAGTTGCCCTCGAGCGCGGGTTCGCTCTCCGCTTGGGGTGATTACTTGGTTGGGTTTTTTCCGAGGTTTTTTCCAACCCTAAGATGACTGCCAGGTAATCTATGGCGAATGCTCGGCCTCATCTCGCCAATACCATCTCGCTATCACCAATCTCATGGACGCTAAATAACCTCGTAGTTGATACAGCGTCGTTAAATAACCAACTGAAAAACATAGGCCTATGGTGTTTTTCTCCTAACAACTATAGTCCCGACGCTGTTATTTCCGGCGTGACTCCGCCTCTTTGCTTACGTCTTAGTAAGTGAAGGCTCTGTAAAGTCTAGATAGGTAGTATCATTCGCCATTTTTGTTCTTACGTTGCCGAGCTACCATGCGAGGAATCTATTTGCAACACCGTTAAACATTATCATGTCGTAACTCCTATGATAATAAATCAAACGCAATGTAATTCAGCAAATAATTGAGCGGCAAATAACGTCTTCGTGTGCTTTCTGCGAACGCCAACTAAAGAGCCAAAATGGCGGGCGATTATATTAAGTATTTATCGAGCCTTAAGAAATGAATCGGCAAATCACAAGACGCACACGTTTAAATGTAGCCGACCTGCAACGCGATTGGCTGCCGGAAATTAGAGCGACGGGACTATAATTCAGTAGATGGCCGCTACTATACGCTCACCATATGTTTATACCTCAAATTTGCATTTTTTTGGACTATGGTTCTTTTTTCACAAAAACCCTTGAATTTCACAAGGAACTTACTTAGCTATATCTTTGAATTGCGTATATCAGTATCATTCACCGAAATAAAACTGAACAGAATGGAATATTTGCATTGTTTGTGTTTTTTCGAGAACGTGATAAATATTTGTGAAATTTTGTTTGCGAGCTGCATGGTGTGAAGTAAGCAAGTGCAATGATTTACAGAAGCGATGATGCCGCGGGCCCGCTTCGTTGTGACGTCAGAGCAACCATCTGCTAATTGTTCCGGTATCCCAACTGATTCACCGTACCCCCACGTAATGAAAGCATTTAATGAGGAACCGTTGCCATCCGCTTTGAAGCTCCCTCCTTCCCTCCAGAGAGTTGCTCTACCCCGAGGGGTTGGAACTCCGTAATTATTCTATACGCACACGCCACACATGGTCTGAACACCCATTTCTTTATTAAGCATTTCAGAAATTACTCGAAGTTTGTTTAGATCAAATTTACAGGAGGAACTGCATTTGTATCTTTGCCTGAGGCTGTTTCACAGGTTGTTCACTTTATGTGCAAGCAACGCAGGCTTCCTGCTGTTTCACGGCGGAAGTCTTGCTGTAATTATTTTAGTCCTTTCAGTTATATTTGAAAAAGTTCTTTGTTTTAAAACAATGACTCGTAGATTTTACTTTCTCATTATATGTATAAAGTACAAAAGGAAAATATTGTATTACTGTAAACGATTTCAAAATGTTTACGAAAATATACGATTTCAGTATTTATGACACGAAGATGTGGCAAGAAATTGAGGAATTCCTTTTAATTCTGTGTAACATCTATACAGGTAATAGGGGATTAGGAAAAATAAATGAAATTTGTCGAAATGTTTAAGTGTGTCTAATGAACGGAATGAAATAATCTATGAATAATAGTCCATCCTCCAATAATAATAATAATAATAATAATAATAATAATAATAATAATAATAATAATAATAATAATAATAATAATAATAATACTTATCTACTTACTTACTGGCTTTTAAGGAACCCGGAGGTTCATTGCCGGCCTGACATAAGCCCGCCATTGGTCCCTATCTTGAGCAAGATTAATCCAGTCTCTATCATCATATCCCACCTCCCTCAAATCGATTTTAACATTATCCTCCCATCTCCGTCTCGGCCTTCCCAAAGTCTTTTTCCCTCCGGCCTCCCAACTAACACTCTATATGCATTTCTGGATTCGCCCACACGTGCTACAGGCCCTGCCCATCTCAAACGTCTGGATTTAATGTTCCTAATTATGTCAGTTGAAGAATACAATGCGTGCAGTTCTGTGTTGTGTAACTTTCTCCATTCTCCTGTAACTTCATCCCTCTTAGCCCCAAATATTTTCCTAAGCACCTTATTCTCAAACACCCTTAACCTATGTCCCTCTCTCAAAGTGAGAGTCCAAGTTTCACAACCATACAGAACAACCGGTAATATAACTGTTTTATAAATTATAACCTTCAGATTTTTTGACAACAGACTGGATGATAAAAGCTTCTCAACCGAATAATAACAGGTATTTCCCATATTTATTCTGTGTTTAATTTCCTCCCGAATATAATTTATATTTGTTACTGTTGCTCCCAGGTATTTGAATTTTTCCACCTCTTCACAGGATAAATGTCCAATTATTATATTTCCATTTCGTACAATATTCTCGTCACGAGACATAATCGTATACTTTGTCTTTTCGGGATTTACATAATAATAATAATAATAATAATAATAATAATAATAATAATAATAATAATAATAATAATGTACCAAAACAGAATGTGCTACTAGGGCATTCGAAAAGTAATGACAACATAGCATAGTTACTGTTTCACACTAAATTTCTTCAAGTAACTTTTGACATTAAATAGGCCTACTTCAAATATAGTCTCCTGCTATGTGAGCAATACGTTCCCAAATTAATAAAATCCACTCTTCCCACCTCCACGCTGGGGCCACCTGGGATTTTTTAAAGTTGCGAAGGAGAGAGTGGTGTGCGGAAAGCAACGGAAATCTACCGCATTTATCTTTCCCGAGAAAAACTTGGTGAACGGGAGAAGAGTTCAAGGTAGAAGAAGATATCAGATGATAGACGACATTAAGATATATGGATCATATGAGGAGACAAAGAGGAAGGCAGAAAATAGGAAAGATAGGAGAAAGCTGGGTTTGCAGTAAAAGACCTGCCCTAGGGGAGAACACTAAATGAATGAATGGATATTCCTCATTTAGAACAATATTACTTTTGTCTTTTTATGTTGGTGGTAATAGATCTATGGCAGTTTAAAATGAAAAAAAAATAATGTAAATAAACTGAATTCAAAACAGCATCTGTTGAAAACAGCGGGTTTGTTATTTCAATGAGAAACAACGAAAATTTAATTTCAAAAATGAAAACAGATTAGGTGTCCATTGTATGAAGTTGTTTTCTATGTAACTCGGTAAAATTCTGAAAAGTAAGCAAATTATTTTCCGTATGTGAGAGTTAATTTTAAGGTTCAGTAGATACACTGCAACGGTAGGTACAATCGCAATAAAAATGGTTCGTTGGGTTTACGACAATCACGACCTTTCAATGTTACGTACACCTGTGTGGCTACAGAACGGCATACAGAGCAGCGGCAATCCCAGGTGGGATGTAATGGAATTGTTCTATTTATAAACAGAAATAGCTCCGGTATTAATATGCCACGAACAACAGTGACGTTTGATTCCCGATAATAAGTCATGAGATAGCATCCCTGCTCTACCATGTACAGCAAGCGATAATGTTGATTACATTTTATGCTATGGAATGCAATCCATTCCACGCGTGGGACTGGAGATGAGAAAGAATGTTTATGAAACATGTCTTCTGCGTGGGTAATACGTAACTGAATAATGTTTTTAATTTTACTCATATTTTGAAATGTACCAACTGACATACTGCATTATAAAATGAAGGTGAACTTGACCGCTGGAGTAAACATGATCAGAAAACTCGAAAGATTTCAAACATTATTATATTAGTCTATCATCATCATCGTCATCGTCATCATCATCATCATCATCAAGGATTAGACATTTCGGCCTGTTCCATCTTAAAATTTCTCACGCCATCTTTTCAAGGATCGACCCAAATTTGTCTTTCATGCAGGTCTGTACTGAAAGATACCCCTAATTTTTATAATATCTTGGCATGGAATGGAATGGAATTTAAGTGAGAGGGGCACGAATGGCCCAGGACTGCGACCTGTTGAGTTCTATTGCGCTAACTCTCGATATGGAATGAGTTGCGTGCCACAGATCCTCTACGCGCACCAACCCAAAAACATGACTCCCTAACGACCGGACCCTACAGCCAACAGAAATCCATATAACATTCCTGCTTCGGCAACTTCCCCCAAGGCCCCCCTGTCGGTCCGAGGCGAAACTCCTCGCCCGAGTAGGTACGCCTCTGGTGCTCGTTGCAGAAGCCATTCAACGTCACTTAGCTACATTCCACGGAGGCCGGTCGAGATAGCCAGTAGTTCCGGGAGGCCGCCTGTAGAGTGATCTGAAAAACCAGAAACGGGATGATGAGGAAGGATGATGGGGGAGGAAAGGAAGTGGCGAAGATGATTGGGGTTCCAATCGCCTGATAAAGGTACCTTAGGAGGGAGGGAAAAACCCCGAAAAAACCTCACCCAGGCAACTCGTCCTGACCGAGAATCGAACCCGGGACCGCTGAGTTCGGAGTTAAACTCGCTAAACCCCTCAGCCACAACGGTGGACAATATCTTGGCATACGCTGCACGTGATTTCTCCAGTTTATTCTACAATATGAGGCAGAAGTCACGTCACATAGCAATAGTTACAGTATATGTTCAGTATGAGAACTATCTGTATGAATGCAGTTAGTGTGTTGGTGTGGTGGGGTTATTTGTGACATGGTTTCTCTGATCCTCTCTTTGAGATGGTCCATGCTGTAAGTTTTCTCAGCGTACTCGAGTGTGTCCCTACAAATGTAACTTTCAGGGATGTTGGGTCTGGTGACCGTGGTGGCCATTCAACAGGATCTCGACGACCTATCCACCTTCCTGGAAACTGTTAGTCTACACACGAACGAACTTGGTGATTGCAATGGGATGGGACACCGTCTTGTTGAAACTTGTCGGAAAAATTTTCTTGTTCATTCACTATGCTCCATTCAAGCATTTCCTTGTATCTTTCAGCAGTGAGATTACCTTCGATAAGAAAAGGCCAAAAGCCCCTTGTTTCTCATATGCCACACCAAATCATCAACTTTCCTGTCCTCTTAATTTTGAAAGGATCCATGCAATTGGGGTTGGTACCACTTCAATACCACCAATTTTGTTTATTGACTTCGCCATTAATGTAAAAATTAGCATCATCGCTGAACAGAATGAAAGAAATGAAACTTACAATTTTTCTATTTAACCTGATTTCTGCCTCATCCGTATATTTTTGAATTGTAGCTGCAGTTGATTAGGTATTCATTTCTTGTCTCATATCGGCACTTTTTTCATGATTTAATAATGTGTGTCCTCTCATAGAATTGAGAAATCTCATTTCTGATGATTCAATTCTCCTCAGTTGACCTGCCATTATGTTTAGCTTTCCCATCAATATAATAATAATAATAATAATAATAATAATAATAATAATAATAATAATAATAATAAAATAGTAATACTAAAATAGTAATAATAATAATAATAATAACAATAATAAATAATGCCACTGCAATGAATTTGTTCCGTTTTAGCAATGTTTCATTTCGTACTTTGTTTTAAATGTTCGTTATATTGTCCTACAAAACTGTCTGAATATAAGACATTTTATTTTGACATCTTCTGGTCTTTTATAACAAATTATAGGTACAGGTACCTTAAATAACTGAACTCATGTATTCGACTATATTGATCTACATTTTAAATTATATTTTAATTAGACTTTTAGGATTATTAGTTTTAAAACAAAAATCCCATTAGATATTTCAATTATGATACAACAGTAATATTGTACTTCCTCATTACCACACGAAGTATAGAGATAAAGATCCAACACAGCAAATATGAAACTGGACAGAAGAAATAAGTAGTGAAATACAAAACCAATTAGTAATCGAAACATTGAATGAAAACAGAGATACCTGTAGAAACAGATGTGAATAATTACAAAGACGACTAACAATAGAAGTGCGAGGATAGACAGATTCTGGGAAAATAATAACAGACAATGGGACTAGCTGTTGAGCGGAAGAGACTGATTAGTTCAAAACCTGGAAAACGGGTGGAAGAACATAAAGAAAAAATACTGTGTTACTACAGAAATTATTATGACATTTTCATGAAATAGCCAATGAATTTTTCCTCTAGTATAGATAGGATTCTTTTACAAACCGTACATCTACGAAATGGGCCTTGCAACTGAGACAAGTGGTCAATAGGCTTGGAGCTCACATATTCAGTTTTTCTCAAACCAAAACACGCTTGCAAAAGACGCGTTTTCCAGTTTCCTTTTTAATGTTTCTGCTCCCTTTCACTCACTCACTCACTCACTCACTCACTCACTCACTCACTCACTCACTCACTCACTCACTCACTCACTCACTCACTCACTCACCCATTAATTAATTCATTCATTTATTAACTCACTTTCATTAAAATATAAATAAATAAATTTACTTATAATAAGAGATTTAAATGAAGTTATACAGGATGTCTTAGATTTAAACCGACAAAGTTCTGCACGGTATTTGCAAGGCCAATGGAAGCAAAAAAGTTGATATATATTTTTTACTATGGGTTAACCCTTTCTAACCCAAATTAAATTTACAAGCAATCCATGTTGAAACAAATAGCTGTATTAGGACCAAGTTACGGGAGTACAAACAAAACTATATTGATGAAAATGTATTGAAATAGAAGTTATCCAGCAAAATTTACCTTCATATGTAACACACAAGTATATAAATGCTATAAAGTTAATTATTGCCATATGGTATCTATAGGTAAGAAAGGGTTAATTCGTACTTGTTATCAAAATAATAATATGAATCTACATATTAATTCACTTGTATTTTAAGTATGTAATGATGAATAAGATTTTTCGCATACATTCCGCTACTACTCTGTTTCGAAAGTTTAACAGTGTGATTATGTCGTCACTGTAATAGATACTGCTAAAATAACCATGAAATTGATGGAGCTAGGCTCTCAATAATAATAATAATAATAATAATAATAATAATAATAATAATAATAATAATAATATTAATAATAATAATAATAATAATAATAATAATTTATTGCCAGAGCAGAGATACATATTCATTTTTTATATAAAAACACCAGAAAGAATAAGTTACATACTCGTGCTCAGGAGGCATTCCACATAATGTTGAGACATTTTATTAAATAACAGAGTAAAAAAAAAAAAAGAAGAAGAAGAAAAAACAAAGATATACACAATAATTGAACTTTAAATTTTCTCTGTAAACAGCAATTTCTTAATTGATTTTTTGAAATAAGGAGCATTAGCAATTTGTATGTTCGGGAACTGAGCTATTATCATATTATAAAGCCTTGGGCCGAAGTTGCTACTATGATTATATTCTACAGTTGTAGTACATTTACATACTGTCAAGCATATGAACTGCATCCAGTTATATGAGATCAAATGCGGAAATGTCCAATAAGCTTTTTCCTCAGAGTTGTGTAGGAAGATATGCCGATGCCAAGGATTGCTCGATCTGGTGACCTATAGATTCTTTTCTGTGGTGCTATCTAAGTTGATGGGTATACTTGAATGACAAAATGGAAACACGAGAGCGGTTGTTAGAATTCATAAATGATGTTATTACCATCAGGAATACATTTATTGATGCTCAGTGGATGAGATCGACAGAACGTCAAGAAGCATGCTTAACGGTACAAGATGAACATTTGAAGTACAGTGTGTCCGCAGAAACATTCCGGGGTTATAAACTGCTATAATTCTGCCACTATGTGTTTTACGAAATTCATTTCGATGTCATCAGAAAAAACAGCTCAAAGAATTTCAGGAAATACGTAATTGAATTATTGACCGAAAGAACAGACGGCAGCACAAAAAGGAAGAAAAAAAGCCGTTTCCGCTATTTCGCTTGTCATTAAGGCATTGTTGGATATAAGCAAATTGTGTTCAATGATCTGAATGTTAAATTTTCAAGTCTGTGTGAATCATGCAGCATTTAGAGAGTTATTTAGGTTATGGCGAATACACAGGAACGTAGTTGGTGTGTATTGAAATATCATAGTACTCGGAGTGTAGTAAGAGTACAGCGTGCTTTCAGACGGAATTTTCGTCATGAGGCACCTACGACAAAACGATTCTGAAGTGGTATAGACATTTTGTAGAGCATGGATGCGTATATGATAAAATGAAAGGCCATTCAGGCAAAACGGCCTGTCAGTGCGGAAACTGTAGAACAGGTACGGGAGGCGTTTGTACATAGTCCTCGAAAGTCTGTGCATAGAGCTACCTGCAGTTAAACATTTCTAAGTGCACCGTTTCCAAGTCCTACGTTTTCGTCTGTAATTTCACCCCTACAAACTGCAATTAGTGCATAAATTGAAACCTAATGATCATGTAAAACGACGTGTTTTCTGTGAAAATTTATTGACACTAATGGTGGAGTGGGAATATCGCCTTGATGTCTGCAGCGTGACACGTGGAGCACACATCGAGTGTCTTTGAGATAGCTACTAAATGTTGAGTTTCTCTTTCTAATGATACCAGTTTCGTACAAATCCTGAAACTGACAGCGACACTATAGCAGTTTAAAACCCCGGAATGTTTCTGCAGACACACTGTACATTAGTGAAATTAATGTCAATGATATTGTAAGAAGTAACTTAAAATTAATAAATCATAATCAATTATAATGTAACTAACTTCGATTTTCAATAGAAAGTTAACCTTAACTCAAAAAGACGAATCGGTACTTGGTGTATAATATTAACTTAGATCAATATCCCAAATGCTCTGGTAAAGTCTGTTGGCTTACATTTGGAACAACCTATATATAGCATTACCGGTATTTAGAAAATAGCAACAAGAGCATTACACTGATATTAGTCTATTAATTCCACACAATATCAAATCTATAGATCTATGATCTTCTGCTATGTTATGGTGTCATTAATTACTCCCATATTACATAATTTCTTTTTTCATGTTTTCAAAGCTTGATGAACATACATTTTGAGAAGTGTAGGGGATAAACAGCATTCTTTACGAAGAAACTAGATTATAACGGAACCATATACTTCATTTTCCAATCCATTACTTAATACACAAGCAACAGTCCAACACACGTTCCAATACACTTCTCAGAAGCAACTAACTGCTGCTATGTTTTGTAGGACTGGCTTCCCATGCTGCGATCGGAAGAGCAAGAAGTTGGCTGGCGGCGGAATGAAGCGAAGTTTCCTCGTAAAATGAGAGAACTGCATAATACCATATATATTTTTTTCTGAATAAATAAGTTCAGTAAGTACTAAATGCAAAGATAAGTCGAAGGCGACATACAGGGTGAGTCAGGACCTCTGCGACAAACTCTGAGAAGCGAAAGATCTCGTAATAAAGATCATTTTTCGTGAAACAACCCATATTCTATTACGTGTCGTTCAGGACCTATGCTGCAATGAAGGAAAGACAGGTTTCAGTGAAATTTACAATTTTAAAAATAATTATTAATTTATTTCTTCAAGTACTCTTGTGGACTGATTACAAAAAGTGTTCAAAATGTTTATCCTGAACCTGATTATATTCATTACATCGTCCTAGTAGTGACTGTCGGATTCTGTAGGTTTCTGTCGAATTTGATCAAATATTCACACAATCGGTTGTTCTCTGGTGTCATTTCGAGTGACGTACACGAAGCTCTTCACATGCCTCAAAGAAAAATTCTTAGAGTAATTAAGTCAGGTGATCGTCCTGGCCACATAACAGGTCCTGCTCTCCCAATCCTTTCCTCCCCGTAGGCGTTGTTGAGATGTGCTCGTACAACCAGGCAGAGCGACATCAAGTTAGAATAACATGTCGCGAGGGATATATCCTTCTTGAGTAGCGAAAGCGTGTTTCGAAACACCTTAAGATAAGTTGCTACATTGAAATGGAGCAGCAAAATGACAGATCCTAGCAGATGATCACCAACAATTCCAGCCCAGATGTTTACAGTAAACCGTTGCTGGAGACAAATCTGAAACGTTCGACACAATGACAGTCAGGTTGGGGGTAGATACTTTGAACACCTTCTGTAACCTGTCCGAAAGAGCATTTGAAGAAATAAATGAATAATTAATTTCATAATAGTAAATGTCACTTAAACCTGTCTTTTCTTCGATGTCACGTAGCTCGTAAAGGACACGTCACAGAACTTCGGTTGTTACATGAAAAAATGATATTCAATTTGATATCTATCGTTCCTCAGAGTTTGTCGCGAAGATCTTGACTCATTCTGTATATTTTCAGTCCCAATACGAATGCTGAAAACATGTAAGTCAGATATTTGAAGTGACTGGAAAGATGGATTGCATACAAGTCAATTTGAATAGATCATAATGAAGTAAGAGCAAAGCATTGTGCGGTGATCTGAAGTAGAATCGAATTCATTAAGGTCACGTAATAAGAATAGAGTAAATAAAACATATTTTATTGTTGTTATATATTTCATTACTTTAAAATATTTTTACTTTCCATGATGTGGTTCTCATGCTTTCATAAAGCAAACGAAATTCGCTCACTGACTTGTGTAATTTCTACAAAAGTCAAACGGCTATACCTACCGACAAATAAAGGTTTCGAGTGGATGGAGCTGGTTACATAAAGCATTTCTACCGCAACAGTTCCTAAGGGAACTTCATTCAAACAGTTTCACCTGTTGTGGGCAGCGCCATCTGAGCGTGAAGTACGAATGACGAAACATTCGACGTAGAACAGAGCAGGGGTGTACAAGGAAGACTTTCAGGGGTTACATCAGTGCCTTTTACACATTTACACTTTCAACCGTCAAAATGATTATTTAACGTTAATAGAGTAACATGATGAAAACGATATAGCCTATATTGAATGTTGTGATATTGATGATGATGATTGATAAATATAATTAAATTCATACTATTTTTCTTCTTCTTGTTTTACTTCATGCACTTAGGTCTTTGGTCTGTTTCCATATCAAGAGATGATAGAATCCCTCCATCTTGTAATCGGACATCGTACTTTTCTTCTACCTTTTAGCTGAAATGGAATTAAAATCTGAGGGAGTCTAATATGTCGCATTCTTTCTACATGTTCTAACAAGTTGCTTTTTATTTGACTTATTCTGTCGTTTATATTATATATTTTTAATTGTGTTCTAATTTCTTGTCAAAAAATCTGAAAGTTGGAATTTATAAAACAGTTATATTACCGGTTGTTCCGTATGGCTGTGAAACTTGGACTCTCACTTTGAGAGAGGAACAGAGATTAAGGATGTTTGAGAATAAAGTTCTTAGGAAAATATTTGGGGTTAAAAGGGATGAAGTTACAGGAGAATAGAGAAAGTTACACAACGCAGAACTGCACGCATTGTATTCATCACCTGACATAATTAGGAACATTAAATCCAGACGTTTGAGATGGGCAGGGCATGTAGTAGGCCTACGTATGGGCGAATCCAGAAATGCATATAGAGAGTTAGTTGGAAGGCCGGAGGGAAAAAGACCTTTGGGGAGGCCGAGATGTAGATGGGAGGATAATATAAAAATGGATTTGAGGGAGGTGGGATATGATGATGGAGACTGGATTAATCTTGCACAGGATAGGGACCGATGGCGGGCTTATGTGAGGGCGGCAATGAACCTGCGGGTTCCTTAAAAGCCATTTGTAAGTAAGTAATTAAGTAAGTAAGTAGGTAAGTAAGTAAGTAAGTTCTAATTTCCTCGTTACGTTTTTTATCTAAAAGTGTGTAACCCGCTACGGAACCGTAAGAATTTCATTTCGGCTGTCTCTCTCTTTCTTCTAGCTGATCTATTAAGTTCCATTTCTCACAGGCGTACGTTAACATGGGTGCTACCATTGTTTTGTAAAATTTTAATTGAGTTGTTCTTAATGTTTTATTTTTCAAAGTTCTTCTTATTGTTATTATGTACTCTACTTGGTTTCGTATTGATATTATTCTTTTGGCAGTAAGATACATTGAATCCCAAATAGTTGAAATTATTTACTTGTTCTATTGTTTTTTTTTTTTTTGTTGATCACTATTTTACATCTTAAATTCATAATACTTTACGAAAAATCCTGAAACTACAGCACATAGTGGCATTTGATTTCACGTTCTTTCCTTGTCAATCTGAATTGTGCGATTTCTGAAAAGAAGTAGAGGAATGCCCTCCACATATAGACAAAAAAAAAAAAAAAACGACGAACACATTAGGAGCAGAGACTTGTGATAAAATGCAGTTTAAATAGAGTTATCAAAGCCACACAGATCGGTTCGAAAAAACCAAACTTTCTGCGGTGTTCCTCCCTTTACACGAACGCTGTTCACTACCCGCAATTTATAGCATTTCGCCACAAACGTGCCAATTGTGGAGCGGGATTTTTCGATATCCACTCTCATCTCGGAACCTTTGCCGATGCGCTTGCTTTCAGTCGTCAAAATAAATACTGCAGTGGGTAGGCAGGTCTGTTTTCACACGAGATTCTTCTTTCATTGTTTCCGAGTTTAAACTCGGGAAATTTCTTCTGATATTTTTAGCATTAAATATCATTTTTGTAAGACAGCAATATTATTATAAACAACACAGCGTAGGCATAGTTTTCCGTTTCAACTTGGCGAAGTTCATATATAAAAAAAGCAGATTGATGCCTGTCCTTCATTCCACATCAAATTTAATCTACATGGTTATCCGTTTGGTTATGGATAAAATAAAAACCGTGAAACATTTACTGCTGAACTTTATTTGTTGAAACTTTGTGCTCACAACACTGAAAGATGGGAGATTCCTCAGATCTCAACATGACCCCCATTGCGCACCCTGCACAACTCATAACGGTGATGCAATTCAGCCCATGTCCGTTGTAACATAAGAGGGGTGATTTGTTGAAAAGCTTGAGTAACTTTTACTTTCAGATCATCAGTGTACCTGGGTTTCTGTGAATAGACAATGTCTTTAACAAAATCCTACACGAAGAAGTCAGGAGTGGTTAGATCTGGGGAGTTTGGAGGCCAAGCCAAGAGATAGCTGCTTCTCGTACTGGGTTTCGCCTGCGACCTCCCTGCATGCTTTTTTTTAACACAGAACCTGTTTCTACAAATGTTCGATACCACAACATTATGGAATCGTATTTAGGTACATTACTCACAACATACTCACGTCGAAATTCCCTTTGAACTCTTTTAACACTCTGAAATTTAGCATACCAAAGAACACATTGTGCCCGCTGTAGATTTGTAGTAGCCATTTTACTCATCTATGATTTTCATTTGTCCTTTCAGATTATGCATTGTTGATTGTCATACAGTGTATGAAAACTCCCATATTTTAATCATAATATAACCAGCAAGAAATTTTTCCTACTATCACTACTAAGTCCACAATTTGGGACATCTGGCCGACATCTCCGGCTGACTACTAGGATCCAGAATACAAATCAGAAGTTAAATTAAAAATAAAATACAATATGATTTGCGGAGAGAATACAGAACAATGATAAATTTAAAAATAAAGTACAATTTGATTTCGGAGAAACACGAGATGAAAGTACAATGAAGAGTAATGAAATGAAGTAAAAAAAAAATATTACGTAGTGTTATACAAGTGATTGTGCAAAATGGATAATGAATCTCTTAATACCAATAATAATAAATTAATATTATTCATAACCAAACGAATCAGACTGTAAGTTATCTGAAAATTACTCTTAAACTTTTCATCTATTATGTCGAATAAGAAAACATCCTAATTTGACGTTCTGTATCCCTTTTTGAAACGGGTGCTTCTTTCAGGTAAAATTCATTACACTTTGTGTGCAAAATGGTAAAGAAATATGACGATTTAGCGGAGTTGGCAACCAGGTAATACATTCATTTTGAAAAAGAGATAGTAGTCTATGTTATTAAACTCAATTACAGAACGTTTTTATAAAGTGCGGTTCATATAAACCTTTGCCATTTCAATAAATTATAATTTCTCTTAATTTCTCATTAAAATGGTAAAGGTTTATATAGATCGCTCTGAATGATTTTCTGTTGCAGTCAGACTCCGCCCGGCGGAGAAAAATGCATCACCGCTGAATGAGTTGAATGAACTCATGTGTGTTTGAAGTTCAAATTCTGTGACTGTAAGTCCATATTCACAATATAAACTAAATGCGATTACTCGCAAAAAGTTCGATTAGACGCAATTATAACAAATAAAAAAAAGAAACTAGTCACAGAACAGGAGTGATGCGATTAAGGAAAACCAAGAATAGAATGAAATCAATAGACAAACCTTTCGTAATATTTTCTAGCGTGTTCCTGGACATTGGATATACCTACAAATAGTCAAGCAAACTTGTTAAGCAACAGAAATAAAACACCAAAACTGTATGACACACAAGTTTCGGCAACAATACACAATCTATTCTATCAACCGAAGCATCACTCGATATCCAATAATATTACTTCATAGCCCGTGCGGAATGCTTTCATTTTGTTTCTGATTTTTTATGTTTACACTGTTATTATGTTTACTTTTACTTTTGCATTGTGAATGTGGTCCCATAAACACAGAATTTAAACTCTAACTGAAGGAAGAAGTAAATGAGCAAACTTTCAAAACCTAACATGTCCATTTTCAGAAAATACACTTGAAATGCCAAAAACTTACATCTCTGCAAACAAAACATTTCCCATTGTGAAATATTAAAGATTTTTCTTCTATAGATTCATATAAAATTTGACCATAGACAAATCTTCGTTTATTACAGAGACACATATTTGTAGCATTATCTGAAAATGGACATCTCAGATTTTAAAAGTTTGCTCCCCAAATATGGTAAGCTGTTTACCGTACGGAATATGACAGCGACGGAATACAGCATGATAATATTCTCTATACAAGATGGTTCAGGGAATATGGCCCTCTCTTAAGGAATTATTGGTAATTTTGACAAAAAGAACCTTATGAATATGGGTCCATTTAAAATTAGGAAGATGCCAAAGAAGAATGAAAAGGAAAATACTCGGAATAAGCCTGAAGGACAGAATCAGAAACGATGAAGTACGGCGTAGAGGAAGTGGTCACACTCGCTAATAGGATGAAATGGCGCTGGGGAGGACACCTGGTACGAATGCATCCTACCAGATGGGCACACACGGCGACACTGTGGGATCCAAGAATTGGTGGAGAAACAGTGGACGACCGAGAACCAGATGGGGAGACGAGTTCAAGTTGCAGCTAGGAGGACTGTGGATCAAAATAGGACGCCAAAGAACACTGTGGAAGGACGCAGTCAACCAACTTTGAGCGGGAGCAACAACCAGTGCTAGTGAAATTGTGGACAAAGAACTAGGAATTCAAATAGACCATCAGGTCGGCTCTTCTGATGGTCAAGACTTGAGCCACCCCTGCCCAAGCAGGAGGCCTTGTCCCACTGGGGATTTACGGCTTTTATTATTATTATTATTATTATTATTATTATTATTATTATTATTATTATTATAATTATTATCAGTTTTATATTTCTTTGCAAAAATCCATATGCCCTACTGTAAACCGTGCTTTTAGCTTGATTGCGTCTTAATACAAACAATGGGAGCCTGCACTAAGGAGAGTGGTGTAGGCCTAACATCAGCATTTGAAATCTTACATTGGAAAACCAGACAACGTTTGTATTATCAAAATTTTACAAAACAATGGCAGTACCCATGTTAATGTATACTTGTGAGAACTGGACACTTAACAGATCAGGTAGAAGAAAGATAGAGACAGCCGAAATGAAATTCTTACGTTCTGTAGCCTCGCACAAATCTAGACTACACGAGAGATAGTGAGTGGTTTCTATAACTGCGAGGTGCGGGCCTCGCACCTCGCACGTCGCATGCGTCCGTTCAGAAAAACCAAGACTTTAGATAAAAAAAAAAGCTGACGTTATTGGAAGTCCTCCCACATATAAGATTAAAATTGTCTGAAATGTCAAAAGACGAAACTTCAACAAATATAAGGTGCCTACGAATATTCAAACGGTAACTAATAACAGTAATATACGTTACAAGAGCGGTATGTTGACGTTTTCATGTTCGAGGAAAAGATTGAAAAAGCGAAACGTAGTTGAGCTTTTTTAATTTCCGAGAACATGAAAACAAACATACCGCTCGTGTATCGTACATTATTTTGTGCGAAGATCGTTTATTACATACCTGAAAGACGAATTTCTAATTAGTTGCAATGAAATCTCCATCTTGGTTTCTGTTTAATGACGGCAACTTCGGAAATCCAAAATATCTTTCTTCAACATTGTTGCTATAAAATGTTTTCTGTGTTTACTATACTCCAGCAGGCCGTGATATACGTCTGTCCTTTCCCCCCCTCCCCAGTCTATAAATGCGAACTTAAAACAATCGGTAAGGTTATGTAATGATTTATTTTTCATTTTAATATTTTAACAATATTATTTATATAATATATTGCAGTAATAACATCGGCATCTGGAATCTTGTTGATTTTTTCACGGCTTCCTTAATGTTACTTGTATCAGGAATGCAATAAGTTTCGTGGAGTAGTAGACTTTACTTCATTTTTGCAAATATTTAAAAACAATAATTAACATTGCAATTTAGGTGAAATTGCAATGGTAAGTTTCCAATTTATAATTATTACTATGTTAAACGTCTCTAAAAATAATATGTTAAAAGCCTAAAGCAGTAAAATGAATGTCGCGCTTAAGCGGTAAGAAGAGGGAAATTGTTATGTGTGTTACGTTGGGAATACTGAATGTGGTTTTTCACACTTACCGCATATTGGTTCTGTGCGGAAAACAAGCAAATACGCACGATCTCGCACAAAAATAATTTTTATGGGTACGAAATTTTCAATGACAGTTGGGAATGTAATGCGATTTGACATTTTGCGTTATTTACAATTTAGAATAAAATAGGAAATATATTTAAATGACTTTTGGTGCAAAAATACATAAAAAGCTGGACAGTAAACAAAGGAGTATTGATCATTAGCGACTGATGTTTGAAGTATTAATCTAGCGGATGGGTCGTAATAAGAAGAGTGTGTATGCTGCCAGAGAATAAAGAACAAAGTAAAACATTGCTCTACTATTCATATCCGACAGCTCGTCGTCTGAGGAAAGTAAGCTTCAAAAGGAATCGTGAAAGAAACATCAAAGTAATGAGAATTTTTTCTCAGAAAGAAAATAGTTCTAATACTAGGAATTAATTCCCAAGACAGGTTGAAATAGAAATACCTATAACAAACCGAGTAAATCATTGTAAGAGATGATTATTGCTAACGATTGAAGTTAAATATTAGGTACTATTTTAAAATTACAAATTTAGATATTTTTTATATATTCATTATAATATTATGTCGACTTCCTAAGACAGATTTCTCACTATCAACAACCTTGTCAACATGAACAGTTATTGAAAAAATCATCATATAGGTAACAAAATATTACAATGTGTATGCTATATAGCTTCAAAACAAAATTAATATTTTTAGCATTTTTATAATGCGCGGATGAGTCCTACTTAGAAAAAAGCAGGAATAAATGAAGATTCTAATTAAAAAACTATATGATTCTATATAACAAACAGGTCTACATATTAATACTAATAAAAGTAAATACTTATTTAAAAATACTTGGCTAGAACAACATAGCTAATCGTCTGCAAATTAACACATGTAGCCTAGCCTACCTACTTTTAAGAAGTAGGCAATTTCAAATATTTGGACACGCGTACAGTTTTTACTACCAGTGAGAAGGTAAAAAATGAAATTAATACGAGAATCCAGGATACTAACAAATCCCATTTTGCTTCTTTATATCTTCTAAAAGTAAGGTTTCATATAGGGAATAGCAAATTGCACATAATGTAGTGGATGCTCGCGGACGTAGAACAGAAGCGGCAGTGTACAGAGGAGCTATCCACATGAAAACGTGGAAAGATAAAATGAATGCACTGTATGTATCAATATTATATCAAGCCTAACTTGCGTCTGTGAGACGTGGATTTGAAGTAAAAATGAAAGAAAGCTTATAATATTTCAAAGAAAAAGTTAAAACAAAATATTTTTGCAGAAATTAATATTCTCTTATTTTAGAAATGGGAATAAAAGAAAATAAAATTTTCTGAAAAATATAGACAGCAAGATATTGCAGCCAAATTAACAAAAGATATCATGTCAACAAACGATAAAAAAGAAACATTCTACAAGGTTCTAAAAGAGTTTGTAGAGAAACAATTCTACTGAAACGTTTCGGCAGATGGTTTCAAGATATATTTTACATCTTAAGTAAATTATAATATAGTACATGTGTACACTGCAGCTATCCAGTTGGAAACGTGGAAAGATAAAATGAATGCACTCCATATATTAATATTATATCAAGCCTAACTTACGTCTGTGAGACGTGGTTTTGAAGTAAAAATGAAAGAAAGCTTAGAATATTTTAAAGGAAAATGTTTTTGAGAAAGTTAATATTCTCTTATTTTATAAATGGGAATAAAAGAAATTAGAATTTTCTGAAAAATATAAGACAGAAAGGTATTGTAAACAAATTAAAGAAAGACATCATGTCAACAAACGAATAAACATTCTACAAGGTTCTAAATAAATTTGTAGAGAAAAAATTCTATTGGAACGTTCCGGCAAATGGTTTCAGGATACATTTTATATATTAAGTAAATGAAAAAACGAAAGTTCTGATAGAGTCAGTTAGTAGAACATTGTATGTTCTTTAGCAAAATAGATACATGGTTGGTTTAAAAAGCTTAATAAAATGTTACTAAGTTGTAACTATATAATTTATTAATTTTACCTTGTATAAAATGATACAATGAATAATCTTTCTAAGTGTAAAATATCTGTCACGAAGAAAATATATACTTCTTAAATATAGAGTACATTGCAGGCTTTCATCAATTAATTCATTTTTTGTCGTGATATCAATAATACTATCACTGTATACAAATCTAGCTTTCAGGTAAAGCTCCCTGTGAAGCAGACTTGTAATTGTATCTGGGTACTACAATCGCAACTGTATCCCATTCCCCACTTGGTGGGGTAATAGCAATACAGTGTATATTCATATTTATTTACTAGATATCCTCAATTCATTCGTATTATTATACTCGACTTAATAATGATTCATTTCTTCAATTCTCCATCCACGTGCGAACCTGTCACTCCACAAATTCAGAATTAAATTTCATTTCTGATTTCACTACCATGTAGCCTTCCAACGCATGGACATGTAATTCCGTCTGATTCTATTTTTAATTTCCTTCTTCGCCAGATATTTCGCTCTCACTTTTTTTTTTATCTTCGAGCTACAACTGCGCTGTGAGACTTGCCTTTTGCATCCACTATCTTCATGATTTATTTTTTTTCTTACGCTTTGCCAGTTGTATAAATTTCAACATTTCTCAATATGATCCAATGTTTTCGTAAAGCAGAACGGTCTCAAAGAAAAGTAGTGAGTCCTCACTGTTCTAGGGTAAGTGAAATTCTTTATTTAACGTCTTTTAACTTCCGAGGCTTATCAGGATCGATGACATAATAATTTTGTAATAATTAAGAAAAGTTAGGACGAGAGCAGCAGAAGGCAATCATAATCATCATCGTCCCTAGGGCTAAGAATTGTATGCCGTTACATTTCGCTTCATGCGCCTCTGCCTTTAGTTACCAGTACGTAATTGCGTTGGGGTGGAAGATTTCAGTGTTTTTCGTTCAGCAGTGAACTTCAGTTGATCGGTTACATTACGACTGAATACTGCTATTCGTAACAGGCAACGTATTCTAAGGTAATAAAATATTAATTGACTTACTACCAATTGTCTTGTGTATTATCACAGTCTAGTATATACAGTCACGAAGCTCAATACGTAGTAAATATGCATCCATAGATAGTTGCTAACCACTAGGATCGCTACTATCGCCTCATTACAGACAATGCGAAATAGTACCTGCATAGTCTATTTTTCCTAGTACCCTCACAAACTCAAGCTTCGTGACTGTATATACTAGAATGTGGTATTATTGTACCATCTCATCATTACAAATATTCCGCTAGATGGCAGTAGTGTGTTATTATGAGCTGTTCTCTTGTTATCAGTTCTGCCAACTATACAATCTTCATTGAACTCTATGAACGATTATTAGTCAAGAAGGCTTTTTTGATTCAGTTTCAGTTTTATTAAAACAGTTGCATTCACTTCAGTTATCAATATAATTATATTAAACAATCTCTGATACATGATTATCCATAATCTCATACACCAGAAGCTATAATATAACCTAAATAATATAAATAAGAGAGATGATAGAAAAGCTTTAATTAAGGATGATGAAATAAACATGAATCATTTTGAAAAGTAGCTACGAGTACAATAAATTATTGAATGTACAATGTTAGCAAACAAAGAAATAACTGCTAGAGAGATAATAAAAACGGAGAAATGCTAGGGAGGTAATAAAAACAAACTAATGCTAGGGAGGTGATAACAATTGTAGGACAAGCAGTAATGATTGGTTGAAACACGTTGTTCCGTTCAGTTTTATTGGTCAAAAGTAGTATGAGGAAGTACAGGGACATCATTTTACTTTTACTTCAATTTTTATTGTACCTGAGTTTTTTAATGTACTTCACTCCCACCCCTTCTACTAGTAAACTTCCAACACAACCAAGGCCGCGTACATGCAGTCAAGCAGTACTGAGTATAGTACGTTCCAGAAATATGTTCGCGTTTTCTAGTGACGAAATAGCTTTCAATATTGAATCATATTTTCGCACAGGTACTGTCGTCCGTTTGCCTACGTCTCATCTCGATTTTCCCCATCTGCTTCTGCTCACGCGGCTGAAAAGGCTAGTGGCTGGGCTGTCTTAGTCTTTTCTGAAAACATTAATTTCTGTTAGGAATTGGACGTGTACGTAATATTATGCAACTGTTTAAAATAACTTAAATAAAAGGGCCTCGTTAAATAATTAATTGTCAAGTTATTTCCCCCCTTTCTACGGTCCTCCGACATAACTACTTGGACGGACAGTAGATAGCATGTCTGAGTAATTTTATTTTTTCGGATCGGACAGAAGTGAAGTTTGAATTTACAGTACGTAAGGTACTCTTTTATAGAGTAGGTACAGAATTATTTCAACATGAGTTATTAGTACGAAGGACGAAACTGGTAATTGGAATTAGGTACAATAGTCTATAGTGCGATAATATGCACAAAAGGACTGAACCCTGTATCGAAATGAACGGTCACCATTTTCAAAAATGTGTTTAAATATCCATATTATGATTATTTTACAATTTAACTTCATTCTCTATATTGTACGCTAATGTACTGTAGACAGTATAATATATACTGCAGAATGAATACGTTCGCATGGATAACTCAGTTCGTGAGTAAAAACACTTATTGTTAATACTGTACTGTATTTTGATTACACAAAAACTTAATGAAAATTATCAAACTCGAAATTGCGATATTTCCTAGTTTACGTAAATGGATTAACTACTTTTCTTCCCTCCTATACCTAGTAAAGTGATTTGTTTTTATTTTACGCAGTATCATCGAACTCCAGTCGTGGGAAGGGGTAGCAAAAGGTATAGCCAGGTTAATATTAAAAATGTTAGTAAAAATAAAATGATGTCCCTGTATAAGTGTAATAGTGAACTTTAAATATCGGCTTACGTAGAGAGAAAGTTTATATTGTTTGAAGTTATTTTATATTTATGTAAAATTAGTGACACACATATAATTAAATTAATACTATAAGTCATGTCGGATATCTTAATTTTAGAAATTATAAAAATACCTTTCGTTTGCAATTCAGACAACGAAAATTATCTTATTTCGGTGCATAGTAAATGAGAAATTATTAGTTATTTTCGTGACATTTAGCTCGTCTTCTTAGCCTGACAAGATTCACAATGATTCAACATAACATGTGGAAATTTTGTTTGTCATAAGAAGTTAATCCATTAAATAAACGATCTGAAGCTAACAAAATATTTTGAAGAATATAGTATCCACTGATGTGGACGATTAAATCTTTCATGTCTTACTTCGAAAAAATTGAATTGTTACCTCTCTTGTAATAATATATACGGGTATGTTCTACATAAAACTGGGCTATGTAAAATTGTGAAATCTCATAATATTGATTTAAGACCTCTAATAAAATATAAATTATAGCTTTGGCATCTTATAAAGTCTGCAGCGGCCATCTGTACCGAGTAATTCAAAAGCGTTTGTAAAATGTTAGGTGATGAGAGATAACGTTATTTAGAATAAAGAATGCAAATAAACAAGTCCATTAGTTGAAATATTCTAACATCCCCATGTTAATTATCGCGTATAGTAGCCTTTCTTTGTCATGACTATGGACGAGGTTATGTTTTGTAAACAAACGCCTCTCTTTGATGGTCGAATGTACAAGACAAGTTAGGTCATTCATCGTAAGAATGCAAGTAGTTCTTCTGAATAATGAGTAATACCGATTTAATCGTTTTATTATTAAATTTGCACTGCAGGTATTGAAGAATCCATGCTGCAATATATCAGAGACGCCACAGAAAGTTAAGAAAAGTAGTCAATCGTTCCGTTATCTGCTACAGATTCTGCTGTACTATTGTGCATGTTGAAATGGTATTATGTTTCATACCCGATTTTTTTGGATGGAGGACACTTTGAACAGATATGGTAAACAAAGCTATGACTTCGCAGTACGATAAGTGTGATATACCTAATACTTTGGTACAACGGATATTTTTCAATGCCAAAGTTTTAAATAATATTTTAATGTTGCGCAAATCTGGCTACCAGGTATAGCTCCCTGGTAAAGCTGACTTGGATAATTTCAAAGGAAAAATTGTTCCGAGACCGGATAACGAACCCGAGACCTTTGGCTGAGCGCGCCAACGCTCTACCGACTGAGCTGCCCAGGAACTATACCAGACGCAGCTCAATTATTGCCTTTATATCCACATATCTCAGGTGGGTTGACAAGACGTCAAAGACCAGCATTGAGAGCACACTATACCTGGCCCCGGAACAATTTTTCCCTTGAAATTATTAATATTTTAATCTTGTTCTGAAGTTGTTGCAATTCTAATTAATTAATAGAATCCTATGTAATATAAATCGCATCATAATATCACTGCGATTCAGATTACACTTCAAAATAATGTATCTGAGACGATGCTGAAAAAAAGTATTTATACGAGAATCACTGACTAAGTCATGGCAACTATTATTTGTAGGCAAATGTTTTGTTTTACAAACATTTCATAATAATATGAAAATACACAATGTACTTTACCAATAATATCTCTTACAATGGTTACTCAGGAAGTATTGTAGACAACAGCGAAGAGTAAAAATAAAAAAAAATCATCTACCATAAAAATGTTGAGCACAATATTATCCATGCACATTAACATAATAAGAACCGTCGAAGTAATCACCAAGGCAATCAACCGTTCACTGCCAACCGTGAGGAAAGCGACGAATACCATCAGCTGCTCTATTATACAGTCTGATAATCTCGCGTCGCACTGCGTTAGCGATGTCTTCTTGTGTAGGAAAGCATCTCCCACGCAATGGAGCTTTCAATTTCGGTATCAAATCGAAATAGCATGGTGACATATCGGGCGAGTAGGAGGAATGGTATAGTACTACCCATCTCCAGCGCCGTAAACAGTGTCTTAACTATATCTGCTGTATGCACTGTTGCATTATCGTGAAGGATGATTGCATTGTTCAACAACTCGGGGCGTTTCTGTATGGGAGAGCGCGATCTTCAACAGCTTCGTGACATTTCCTCGCGTTCTGACCGCGAATCACTGTATTTTTACGTATATGCTTGTTGTTCTAGCCGACTGACATCCATACTTGATAACAGTTGAAAACCAACTGACTTTAGCGCATCTCTTCCTCTTCCGTCCTTGAATATCTATACCACCTAGTGGCATCAATAGGCTAAGTATCATAAGTCTCAATGTCATTGCTGCATATCGAAAAATGTTGATCGCTGTTTGGGATTCCGCGGAAAAAAATAGTTGCCATGATTTAGTAAGTGACCTTAGTATTTTCTGTTGCAAATAGCTGTATCTTCCATCATCTAGCATTTCACAAAAAAAAAAAAAAAAAAACCTTTTCAAACCCTTTGTATATGTACTACTGCAGAGCAAGACAAATGTATTTTTATGTGATACAGTTTCATAGATTAACGATTTTGGCGATTGGCCTAAAAGCAGTCTTGCTAGTCTGACCAAACCGCTTTTGTTTTGCAGAAATATTTTATCGCACGGCTACTCTGTTTCCTTCTGTTGCGTCAGATGTTTGTGTCAATTATTTTCTCTCTAAAATTTTTTCTGAGTTTTATCCGCTGCGGGGACATTTATGTTTAGTTTTATGTTTCATAAACACTGCGAATCCTAGAAATGAAATAATTGTAACGCGGTCGACATCCAGAACTTCACGGAAATGCAGATTTGCAGCATCCATACTGCCGAAAAGATGTTGTCGATATGCGGCCTGATTGTGCGCCCGCCATTGCACAGCGATTTCTACTGATCTGCACGAAATTTCTTTACATTAGTATATACGAATCAATTCTTCTGGTATTACTACAAATAAAATATAACCAGTTTTACGTGAAAATTAACGAGCATTATTTAAAACCAGAAGCACATAATTATTGATTCGGTTGAAATGTACCCAATATTTGTTTTTTCGTATTTTCCTTTTTACATGTAGGTTTAATTATATAGTCGTTATGTTCACGGAAATATTCATGTCGGAGTAATTATCACTTACGTAATTCTAACTCCGATATAAAAATTCATCATCATCATTCACCAATTCGTCCCTTACGTTTAATTTGTTTTTTTTTTGTACTTCGTCTTTCATCCACGCTCATAGAAAAAAAACCGATTGGAGTAAGGTCTGGGGACCTTGGTGGCCAATGCGCTTGATCATCTGGACCTATTATTCATCGTTCCGGGAATCTGATGTATTGCCGGAAGAACATAACCCATTATTGTAGCCAGGAAACTACGAAATCTGTTTCTCTAGACCTAGACTATCTAAAAAAACCGACATATATTATTCTTTTGTGTGTAGTCAATTTGTCTTTCCTTCATACCTTTTGTAATGCTTATCATATACAGGGTGGTCCACACCTGTGGAATAACAGTCAGCGCGTCTGGCCGCGAAACCAGGTGGCCCGGGTTCGAATCCCGGTCGGGGCAAGTTATCTGGTTGAGGTTTTTTCCGGGGTTTTCCCTCAACCCAATACGAGCAAATGCTGGGTAACTTTCGGTGTTGGACCCCGGACTCATTTTACCGGCATTATCACCTTCATATCATTCAGCCGCTAAATAACCTAGATGTTGATACAGCGTCGTAAAATAACCCAATAAAATAAAAATATATACAGGGTGTTTCAGAAATACTTTGACAAATCTTGGGGGCATGTTCCTCACACCAAAACAAAAAAAAAAGTTCATATAAACATATGTTCGAAAATTCTTAGTTTTTTTTTAGTTATTAACGAAAGAACATAATGAAACATCTGTTAGATATTGTCAGCTTGGTAGCAAGTGTTGCAATTTTAATCAACTCAGAAACTTATAAGTATAACAAATGTTCAAAATGTTCTCCTCTTGCTTCCACACACGCATGCACTCGTCGGATCATGAACTCCTTGGCAACACATAGCCATCTAGGATACAGTGGGTGCATCAGCAGACTTGTATCGATAACATCATTCGATTATCTAACAAAATGAATATTATTGTCGATTACAAACTTAAGTTAAGTTGTTGGATTGTACCTCGAAACGCTTGAACGTTAACTTTCATTGTTATGAGTTTTTGAATTGATTAAAGTGGCAATCATTGCTACCAAGCTGTCTAACATGTTTCATTTTGCTCTTTCAGTAATAACTAAAAAAATTTGGATTTTCAGACACAAGTTTATATGAACTTTTTTTTCTTGTTTTGGTGTGAGGAACATGCCCCCAAGGTTTGTCAAAGTATTTGTGAAACACTCTGTATATAATTGGAACAGTTTTATCACCACAATCATTGAAAATTGGACACATGTTTACATGAACATTTTTACTTAGAATAGTTCATACCACCATTCTCTAAAATATTACTATTCCTCCTGAATAACCCTATATGTAACACTTTTTGTAGGTTATCTTCATTCTCTGCCAATAATACTGCATCGTCAGCATAACAGATAAGTTTTAATTCTTGATTCCCCGTTTTGTGGTCTTTATTATCTCGTCTATGACTATATTAAACAGTAGTGACTCTGACAAACGTTCTGTCTAATACCGCTAATTACTGGTATTGTATCTGATAACTTACCCTTGGTACAGGCTTGAATTTTATTTGATTCAAGGTTAAGTAATGTAATAATTTTATTGGCAGCTGTGTAAAATGCATACTTTTTACATTAAATGAAAATAAAATTGAAGTCTTATTCTTTATTTGTGTTTTAATTTTAAATTTGACTGAAATGCACGACACTAAAATTAAATAAGTATATACAGTACAAGGATATCAGCACAGTCTAGTATATACAGTCACGAAGCTCAATACGTAGTAAATATGCATCCATAGATAGTTGCTAACCACTAGGATCGCTTCTATCACCTCATCACAGACAATGCGAAATAGTACCTGCACAGTCTATTGTTCCTAGTAACCTCATAAACTCAAGCTTCGTGACTGTATATACTAGTCTGTGGTATCAGTCTGTTAATAATGTATTTAGTTTAATCTTATAAAATCAGACAATGTCTTAAAACAGCAGGAATAAAATATTGATCAACTGTCTCCAAGAGACTGGGTATGAATTATTGCAGGTTTCCTATCACAGATTCCTGCTGTTTTCTTTCGATAGGACGGATGTCCGCCATCACTCAGGAGCGAGGTTTTGAGATCTCCAGCAATGAATGAGGCAGCGAACTTAAGCCCCCACCTCTTGGGTCATCGCAGCAGACAGGCTTTGTGGTAAACCCCTTATTTATACACTTGGTGGGCCAACCTGTATGGCGGACAGGGAAAAGGGATTTCAGAGCTGGAGGATGTCTGAGACGCACAGAGAGAGACCATTTGGGTAAATAGGTGGTTTTGGTCTCTAAGGAGTTGAAATGTCCAGGGCTTTATCTACCGTCGAAAGACTCTTGTCGCCCAGCTCTATATTTCAGAGGTCACTGCAATCAAGATTTCAAGAAAGGAATTCTATCAGCTGCGTTAGCATTAAACCTCTCCACCAGTTGTTAGAAGCGAGCAATAGTGAAATCGTTGTTGTGGGAGATACAATAATTCGAGAACTGGTGGAGTCCCTTTTTGTAGATCCTGCTGTGTAATTTTGAACTGATGGCTTCTGAGCGAAAGAGAAAGGAATCGATTCCAAGAGGATCTTATAAAACTTTTTGTGATTGGAACTGTTAAGATATATATTTCCGAGTAGATTTTTCCTGCCATTTTCTTTCTAGCAGTGTTTCACTACTGCGATTACCATTCGCTCATAGATTTTGGATGCTTTAAAAGATTCGTTTAATACCTAAATAGCTTTATAAAGCAGAAAGACTTTTGGTGTGTGTACAATTAGTATATTACAGTAGAATTCCTCGTATCCGGCAACTGTAGGACAAAGTCAATGCCGGGCAACTGATTTTGCCGGATAATTGTAAAATACGTTTATAGAATATGTAAAAACACACTGTACTGCATAAAAATTCTTTTTCCATGTTGAAATTTAGTAATTTTCATATTGATAATTAAAATTAAAGTTTTGAAATACGTAGGCCTACAATGTTTATTTTTACTACTGAATACGGTAATGTATAGTAGTGGCAAAAAAACCGGACCGACCCTTGTAGCTGATTTCAGAGCCTTGTTCACTCCAGAGCACGCTAGACTGGTAACTAAGACTTTCGTGGTTCGAATCCTGCCTGGGAAGGAAATTTTTTTGTTCCTTTTTCAAATTTATTCCCAATACTTTTCGATTGCAGCGATATTTTACTACTTAATTAACTTATTATTCCCAAAACATGAATTTTACCAGCAAAAAAATGTCCTTCCCAGGCAGGATTCGAACCACGAAAGTCTTAGTTACCAATCTATCGTGCTCTGGAGTGAACAAGGCTCTGAAATCAGCTACAACGGTCGGTCCAGTTTTTTTTGCCACTGCTGTACATTCATCAGTTCATAGCTATTGTAATACAGTAATACATAATAGCGTAAAAAAAATACTAAAAGTTTTCGTAATCTTATGACAATTTTAAATGGCAGTCATGTGACGTGAAGAGCAATGTAGCCAACGTCGCAACTATGAAGTAGCGGTCGATAATTTGAGCGTAAGAACATTTCGCTTGCGTTTCGCGGAATCCATTGTGCAACAGCAGCGCTTAGCGGTAATAGCCATAGTACTATCCATCACTCCAATTAAATTTTTACGCACTGTAAGAACAGAGAATTTCACACTTTCGAATTTAGACTCATCCAACACCCCTTCGAAAGGGGCGAGTTCAAGTGTTAAATTGAAAGGTCTCGTCTCTGCGCATTGTTCGCAAGGAACAAGTGACAGATTACCGATGCTACCCTCTACTCCTGGGACATACGGTCTTTTTTTGTCTATATTTTCACGCGCGAACAGTGTAAAGAGTAAACACAATAAATGCGGCATGTGCGATCTACAAAAACCACTCATATCTTTGCCAGACTCTTCTCTTTCGCATGAATGACTATTATTTTTGCTTAGCCAAAAATGCCGTTGTTTAGATATTGGCGGTTATTTGAGTGCCGGATACGAGGGATTTTACTGTATTCATGTTTTAAACCAATGATCGACATAGATTGTCAAATAAAATGCAGTCTGCAGTGCACAGCAAAGGGAGGTTAGGAGGAGGAGGATACTCAAACTGCTTAACATTAAATGAACAAGTGATGGCTAAGGGAAGGGAGATCATGCCTTATTCCTCCGTTCTGCTTGCGTATTAAGGGGTTGACTCGAGAGTGAAGAAATATCTACCGATGTTTTAAATAGTTTAACTTCTATAGATCTCTGCTGGACTACGATAGCGACCAATACAGCTTTCATTAACGTAGAATCACGTAGAATATATGGGTGCAGAGACACAAAGTAGTAGTAGTTTGGTAGAAATAGCAGTAATAATAATAGTAACAGTAGTAGTAGTAGAAATGACAGTAGAAATAGCAATAGTAGCAATAGTGGTAGTAGCAATAATAAACAAAGTGGTAGCAGTACTAGCAGTAGCAATAGTGGTGGTAGCAGCAGTAGTACTAGTAGCAGTAGTGGCAAGTATGTAGTGGTAGTAGCAATAGTAGTAGCAGCAGTAACAAGTAGTGGTAGTAGCAGTAGTATTAGTAATATCAATAGTAGTACGATAGTTCAGTAGTAGCAGTGACAGCAGTAGCTTCGATAGTAGTAGAAGTAATAGCAATAGAATAGTAGCAGCAGTAGTGATTGTAGCAGTAGTAGCATTGACAGTATTAATAGCAGTAGTAGCAACAGTAATAGTATTAGTAGTCGTAATGGTAGTGACAGTAGCAGCAGAGGCAATAGTAACATAACAGTAGTAGTATTTTATTTAGGTCTAAAAATACTTACAACTGCAAAAAGTTATCCAGGACCAAAATTGAATGTGGGCGAGAAATGACCAATAACTTTTGTCTGAAGCTCACTATCATGAACAGAGTTTTTTAAGTGCCAGAAATCTGCTTGTATCCCATGGCTTTACTTTCTTGCCGAAGAAACATATACTAAGAATTTTATCATCCTTTAAATACATCGCATTGAGTTGGACTTGAACCCGTGATCCATGGCTTTCCTTTTCTTCTTCTTCTGAAAATCTTTGGAAGTGAACATTTTTGAGGAAAATGTTCGATTTTGTATTAGACCCAATCATTTTAGAATGGAAGATTAACAAACGAAAAAGTTTGCAGTCTCTATAGGGCACCCAACATAGTTGTAAAAATCAAAGCTACAAGTCTAAAGCAAATAGGATATGTAGTAGCAGCCTCAAAAGGAAACGAAATGAAAAGAATTTTGAGAAAGTACCACATTAATGGAGGCCAAAGGTAAGACCAAGACTTCGATATTTACAGTAGATAACCTAAATAAAGGCATGAAGACGTAAAATTTGCGATTGGAAGAATATTTGTGTATCCATAGAGTACGATAACGTTTTATTGCCAATTCACCAACGAAGACGGTTTGTAGTTTGGAAAGTTAATAATAATAATAATAATAATAATAATAATAATAATAATAATAATAATAATAATATCCATAATGGATTACATTAAAAACTATCAAATAGGTTAGAAGACACCAGAGTGTATAGAAGTTTTGATATAAGATCTGATCATTATGCCGTAATATCCAAGATAAACATACCTAGCATATGGCGCAGTAATATAAAGAAAAACATCTTGAACATAAAGTGCATCTTCTCAAAGAATAGCTTAACCAATATTTAGATGCAATAGCAGTCACAGCCTAGATGTGAATTTAAAATGGAAGGATTTGAAAGAAGTTATAATAATAACTGCAACAGAAACACTAGAGAAAAGATTTAAACAAACAAGGAACACAAGGAGTAATGAACTGGAATGAAAATAAAGAAAAGAATCAGAAACAAAAAAACATGCTTAGAGTCGTTTAGGGACATCTCAACACGCTAAGGAAAAATGTTAATTTTGGGACCAACTTATGCAAATTTTATTCTAATAAGTACGGATCTGTTTTCCGTTCATTTCACATATCTGGTGCCAATGTAATCATTTCATATCTCTGTACAGTATTTAAAAAAGTACAAATCGATGCCGAAGTGTCGACTTCTCTCATAATGGGGGAGATTTCGACATATTATGACACAAATTGTTGTAAATTTTGTTCCTGAAATATACCTAAATATTGTATAATACTCTTACTGACGTTGGTCACATGTGAATTTTTCATGGGTGCCATTTTCCACTCATGGCTCGTGAAACCATTTTTAGCATTCTCCAAGACATTTAAACCAAAGTTCTGTAGGAATTCCATCGTAGTAATACCCACTATACGCGACACAATAGTTTTTCCTTTTTAATTGCCCAGATGGTTTGATGAAATAGCTTCCTCTCCATACATGTCGAGCATTTGATGGCTTCCACCTGTGAGAAAGCCTAGCTTCTCTTTGCTGTTTAGTCTCCTTAAGCTATTTCCTATAATTTTCAGACGTTATTAAGTCTGAGGGTTGCAGTTTTCTCTTTTGCCACCAGACAAAGTGTTAGCAACGGAACTGGCAACAGTTCCTCAAAGGAAGTACCAGTAGGTGAGGAATTAGGGAAGCCTAAATATCCTTGCATAGATGGTGTCTTTGGTATTCTAAAGAACATAATCTCAACATTTCGGAATAGAATCTCCAATGTGAAATCAGTTGTAACAGTGCAACGTAAGTGCTGAGAGGATCAAATCTTCTGGCCGATCAAGAACATTGGAGGAAAAGTGGAACCCATAAGTCAATTCTGCATTAGAGGCCCAAAGAAATCAATTGCTCATAGAAGTTCAGCATTAGGAATTCCAAAAACAACCATTCAAAATGTGGGGTTTCTCGTGGGTGCAACCGCCACTTAAGTTACACTGCCACAACTGATTTCAGGTCGGCATACCACAACACAAACTCAGCCTTCTGTTGAACGATCTACATCCTGCCATGCACCAATTCACATTAAAAACAAAGAAAACTGCGTGAACAGCACCATCTTCATTCCCGCGCATGCGCCGTTGTAACTCTCAAAGTCACACAGAACTTCAAACATTCCCGAACATTTTAAGACGCCACACGTGTGTATCCATTGAACACTTATATATAACAGTTTATAATCTCGGAAATCATTTTCGATGATCCATATTTGTTCATAATCCTAACATCATTCTATTTGTTCCTCAGTAATGACATAGACAGCTACTGAAGCCCTTGCAGAACTTTTCGTTCAACAAGTTTCGTTCATAGCGCTTATCGTCCAGTAATACATTTCGTCCAACAAGCTTCGTCCATAGCGCATATCATACAGTAAGACTATCGTCCAACGAGACATTTCTAGTTGCCTAGTAACGATATTATCCCATTTGTTCCTACTTTGTAAAGGAAAGCTAATGCTTCTGTTACATTCATTTTGTTACCACTTCCTCTCGATGAAGTTCCAGAAATTAATGGTTGTACATCACCCGTCGGTGTGTAAATTCATTGAGGTATACGGATGAACAGCACATGAATGAACAAACAATAGTTCAACTTCGCACATACAGGTGGGTCCATCTCGTAATAAGAAGTACATTCAAAACTAGAAACGCATTGAAGGAATGGTACTCAATTGGCATGATTACAAAGCACACGATCGTGTGGAGAACTACCTGAGATGACTTGGTTACAGAGTTGTTATTAATCCAGTTGAAAATGACCCTGAATCAGAAGATGAACATTGGTCATATTTTGTCAACATTTTTATTATATTACATTATTTATTTATTATATTATATTACATAATAAATTGACCAATATAATAAAGTGTGGACGAAAATTCTTGGCTGAAATGGTCTGGGCGAAATGTACAATTGGACAAAAATTTTTGACCGGAATAGTTTGGACAAAGTGACATGGACAGAATAAGTCTGGATGAAATGTAGCATCGGACAAAAACGTAGGACGAAATGTCCGCTAACTACTGAAGCACCTAAGACACGAATAGTCCATCGTGGACTCATAGCTTAGAAATCAACCGTGGAAAACACAGTGACTGACATGTTTCGTCATGCTGCTGTATTTTATCTTTCATGTTCCGGGAATGGATGTAACCAAAGAACTTAATCACTGCTGATAAGGACGAAGAAGATAATAATGAAGTAGTTTTTAAACTGTACTTTGTTCTGTATTTCCTTTTTCGAAAAAAATTTAGACTATAAACAGGCATTCGAGAACGAAAGTAATTTTGAGAACTTTATTTTTAATAAAAACAAATTTTCTAAATTTCTAGGGTGTTATTAACAGACATTTCGCTAGCCCGCGCTTCGAGCGTACTAAACTAGCCCCGGCTATCGATTGGTTACTTGTACAGGATTCATATCATATCGCTAACACTGGTTTATGAATACGAAAAACGTTAGTTCTCTGATCATCCACCGGAAGCCCACGCTAAGAATGTCTATGAATACGGCCCCTAATCTTTAATTAACTACATTCAGAAAGACATTTCATAAAGAAACTTTTACCTTTATACGTTTGAGCTAAGGAATCCATAATATTATGTCATTATTTCCATCTGAGTGTAATCTATTTACTCGCTGCTTGCGTTAGAAACACAATTTCCTTATTCGTCTGTCACAGTAAGTTTATGTACTAGGAAATGTGCAGTCTGATGCAAATCCTTGTCATTATGTAAATCTCTATTTCCCATAATGCCTTGTATCCTGCGGTTATAAATAACTGGAATTACTGCATTTAAATTAGTTGACGAATTGCTGTGGGATCAAACAGTGTATCCACAAGAACGCTCGTTACACGGTAGAGCTTATAGCAGTCTGACGTTCTGACGTTTCAATAGTACCGCGTGGAGGATCACGTTTGCTTTGGTAACGTAATATATTGCTCTGCTGCTTGGCATGCCTTTGTACACAAGTACATTTCTGTAATATGGCACTCTACTTCAACTTCAATACTCAAGAACATTTACTTGGGGTAATATATAATATATAGGATTTTTCAAAAGTGACGTGTACGGTAATTGCAATTAAAATTGAGTGAGTTTTTTGTCCAAATAAGCTCACTTGTCAGACACGTCAAACCCTGTATTCAGACAAAATATTTTTGTGAAAACAAAACATTTTTTGACTGTTGCTGCCCCAGTTATATTGCCATAAAACATTATTTTTAATATCATTAGGAAGAGCATAATTTTATATTTATATTACATTTTGACATCCGAGTATAAATTGTTCTGCAAATATTTTTAACACATTCACGGCCAAATTCGACTTACGTCGATTTTGGTTTGAACGTGTAAAATTGCCAGCGTCGACCATAGTCGATTTAACACCACTGCAAAACATACGTCAAGTTTAAAATCACCGGTTCAGTTAAAAGGCTAGCCCTTTAAATGCCCGGCAGTGAATGTGTTAATATTTAATTTAAAAATCTGCTATAGTACATACATTTTATCTTTCCACAATACATTAAAAGCTAAATTAGTAAAACAATCTACAAAAATAAAAATGTATAATACACTAGCATTACCCTCCCTTTTATACGGAAGCGAGATTTGGACATTAAAGAAAAACGACATGAACAAAATCAAAGCAACAAAAATGAAATTTTTCAGGAGGGCAGCAGGATATACTCTTTTAGACTGAAAAAGGAGTGAAGAAATTTTAGAACAATTAGAAGTAGAGTCAGTAAAAGAAAAAACCAGCAGATACAAATTCAATTGGCTAGATCATGTAAGAAGAATGGAAAATTCAAGAATCCTAAAAATTATAATGCAGCATAAACGTAGAGGGCATCGTCGACCAGGAAGACCTTTTAGAAGACTGCTAGATGGGGCCGAAACAGGTCTACAGAGGCCTAATTCGTGAAGGATAATGATGATGATGATGATGATGATCGTATCTTTCCACGCTCATGGATGCAGTATGGAGGCCGCAGTGCACAGCGCAGCTGCACACATGTGAGCGTGGAAAGATAAAATATACGCACTGTAGAGGACTATTTTATAAAAAGTATTTGAAAGATTAATTCCTCTGTAATTTCCAGAATTTGTTTCATATCCCTATTTATAAATTAATTGGGATTACAATACATGTTCTCCATTCATTAGCCATTTCTTCTGAATAATTGAATCAGTCATTTAAGAAAGGACTCAATGATTTAAATTACAATTTTTCAGGAGAAAGAAAAAAACTGATTATATAAAAACATGGCAATATTTGATACAAAGTTACTCACCTATCCTATAATAATCAATGGTTTTAGCATTAGCATGTATGAAACAGAAGCAAAGTTTGTTCATATAAGTTGTTATACTGGTTCAAAATTGTGGAATTGTGCCCTTTGAAAGAGAAATTTCTATTTTGAGAATAAAATTATGAAAAATGAATTCTATTTTGTATAATATTTTCATTTCACTGAAATCATTCTGATTTCATAATCACAGAAACACAAACATTAACATATTGTGTCAAAATTGTAATACATTATTAAGAACAACAACAAAAAAATGAACAATAAATTTAACGTCCTTTATGGATCATCATCACTTTTGCTGATAGTAGGTCAAGCTACGATGTCCCTGTAAAACCGTAAGTGTTCATCTGGTATGTAGCACATTAATATAGACAAATCCTCAATCTTCTTAACGTTAATGAGAACTTCTTCACTGTTGGCACATTGATCCGGAAGTTTCACAATATCTTCAAATCAAAAGTGTGTCTTATGAAACCTCCGATGAATGTTGAATCACATATTTTTTCTGGATTCTTTGAGTCATACTTGTATTCATTGAACATTATTGGTTGCAGTTTCACTTTCTGATCACGGGGTGTTTCTCTCGATTGTGTTTCTACTGACAAGCGAGTTCTCTTGTAGTATTTCTGCCACCATTTAATTACTAACCTCCTTAATATCATCAGTTGATATCAATTTTACAATAAATATCCCTTCTCTTGAAGCATTAGCAATATCTACATATTCCATTTTATAGTTTTGCTTATTACATATACCTTTCTTTTTCTTTCTTCTCGTTTAAAAAACTGCATTCTCTCCAAAAGACACCATGTTTATTTGAAACAGCTGGAACTGGTAACTGGTAACCAACTGTTACCAGATTATTCTTATGTTAGTTGCTAGGTGTCAAGGCAAATTCACTTTATAAAGGCCTCAATTCCAGGATTTGAGCCACTTCTAAAATGAATGCTATATTCAGACATTTATAGAACCAATGTTGTTGAGTGGAAATGAGCTCTATTATTGGAGAATCATGTATTTACCCATTATGGACCAATATATGTGAAGAAACCATTTTCTTAAAGACATGCCATTGAGTCCTTTCTTAAATGACTGATTCAATTAGGAATGAGACTAGAACATTATTTAATTTAAGCTTCGTGCATCTTAAAATATGAGCAATACCGAATGTGTGTCAAAGATCATTGCCTCATCACACAGATGGATAATGGCTTTCTGATCAAAACACAATTTTAAAGTACTTTCGCCCACACGAAAGTAGAAGCCTGCATACCTATGCTGAAATATGAATTCCAGTACATTACCACGCGTAGCTGACAGATCAACTTGAACACGCCCGGAATGTGGGGGTCGATGATATTGAATTATCAAATACGTTCGCTCGCCGTTTGTAGCAGCACGCACGCCTCTCCGAAAACGCGTTGTTTTTCGATATTGGATGCTATTAGTAACGTGTTAGTTTTTAAGTGTGCATTTGGCTTGGACAATGTTGACAGCAGATGCCCCCACTGTTACACAATTATAGATCCATTGTCACCGGTAATTACATTGTACGGTCGGAAATAGCTTGGAAGTCTATTCCAGCTTGTACTAAACACAATGCTTCTCTTCTCTTGCTTTTGAAACAAGGTTAGACCTGAACTTGTTTAGACTGCATTGTGAAACTCTGACTGGAGTTGTAGCATAGACATTTTCTACTGCTGATGAAGTATATAAAATCTCTCCACTTCGACTCTAATCACTGCATACATTCCAAAAAGGATATCAAAAATCTAACAGGGCTATTACCATATTTAACAAAGAGTCTCATCTCCTTTCGCTAGTATCCTCAGAGTTAATGATTATAGAAACAATTGAGTAAGAATAATTTCAACAAAACACAAAATAGCAGTAACTGATCTTCTCCTAAACCATTAGACATGGTTGTAATTTCATGTAGGAAACATATCAAAATCAGGAACATTTAAACATACAATAATGTAACTGTTTCCAAATCAGAAAATATATTCCTCCAAGTTCTTCTCAACAACAAACCAAAATAAAACCTAATGGACAAGGATGACACAAACAAATCTGAAACTGAAAGATAGGAAGTACAACATGAAAGAAGGTCTCATTGATAAATCCAGAATAGAGGAACACATATACGACACTGATCACAAAATAAATTGGTAAAATACCTCAAATAAATTAAAAACGTCTATATAAAAATACAAACACGATGCACACAATTTTTGAGCTGAACATACAAGTCAACTTATAGTGGAGTAAGCCTTCATATTGTGACAGCCATATCGAGACTCGAGAGTGTCATCTTCTGGACATCCGTCGAAATTTCTAGCATCGTACTTTCTCGTAACTATGGTTTGGTTATAAAATACGATACGCGAGTGAACTTGAGCAGTTGTTGTTATAGTCGGTGAACAGCAAGCCAGCCAGTCTTGTGTAGCAGTGAAGCCAGCTTCGAGACCGGAGTTCGACTTGAGTGTGTCCGCAGCTGTGTGAGCGTCCGAAGTCCTGAGTTCGAGTGCAGTGGACCGCAGTTGGGGGACCTGAGTTCGAGGTTCAGTGGACTGTTTCTGAAGGTCTGGGGTTCGAGATACTTTGAACTCGAGTGACTGAGCTAGAAGAACTGGCCAAGGCAAACGAACTGTGAACTGAGAACTGACAGTTCTGATTTGTAAATAGTGCTTTGTGAACATTAGTTAAGATTAGCAGTACATTGTTGTTCTCAATAATCCAAGTAAATTGTCATTGTCGTCTGTGGAGTGCACTAACGAATACTGTGTTGCTGTGTGGAGTGGAAATCCCATTGTTGACGGGAATAGAATTAAATTGTAGAAAGTGATTATTATTGTTGCTTTGAATAAAAGTTACATTCTTGTTTTGAATAAAAGTTACAATATATTGCTATTAATTATGTACGTTGAAGTTTCTAACTTTCTGTTGTGACCTGTAGTTAAATAACCATAATTTTCTATTGATTTAATTTCTGTTTTAATTGTTACATAACAGCACTTTTTCTGAACGCTTTTTATACATTTCTTACAGTTTCTCTGTTTCATTTTATTCTATTCTACTAAGAAAGTACTCTGTATATCCGGCTCACTTCAGTTATATTATTTTATTTTACTTTACACTCATTCTTCCTCTTACTGGTATATTACTGTCTTGAAATCCCATATATATTTTGTAATTTTAATATTGATTATCGCGTTCTAACTGAAGAAAAACTCTATTATATAGGCTATAGGTCAGAACAGTCTCTTAGGAAATCTTTAAGACAATTAGCTCAACAGGCGCATATATCCAAGGCAACAGCTTGTAAAGCGACGACATATTTAAAACTGAAGCCTTATAAAACAACTGTAGCTTAAAAATTGAATGAAATGGGCCACGTGCATTAAAAAGTAGCAACACAAATATAATACACTGACCGTAGGAATACCATTACCAATCACAAGGCCTACCTTACTCTCAGATTAATATAATGTTTAGAAACTACAGATTTTCGTGTTAAGATAAACAGGAAAAATCGGAAATTAAAGTGGAAAGTGACTTTCTTTGTGAATATGTATGTGACAATAGGAACTATACCAATATTTTACTGCGAATTTTCGCGAAAAAAATGTTTTTCAGGTAAATAATAATTCATATCTGCGAAAACTCCGTAATTATCCTGATAATCACATATAATTTATTCTAGACATTGGGAAAAGCGTTCTTTCTTTCTTGATGTTGTTCAGTCAATTGTCCGAAGACAGGTCTGAATCTCAAGTGATGCCACTTATGAGGCAACTAGACCAGTAGGTAATGGGGCAAGGTGGCCAGTTTCTTTCCCTTTCAATTGCATACATTGCCAACTAGGTACATTTTATGCTAATCATACTTGAGATGCATACAAACAATTGAGGGCTTTGCCGGAAGAAAGGCGGATAAACCTATACGCCCTTCTTCTGTAAACGGTTTAAAATGTAGTGAATAATTACAGTAGCGAAATTTTGTTTTGATTGTACTGTACATACCTGCAGGACAGGGCTACGTGCGTGTATAACATTTTATTCAAGTGCATTTTAAAATCTTAGATTGCATGTATCTCAATTCGCCATATTGACGTATACGCCCTTTTTCCGGCAAACCCCTCAATTGTTCTTCCTCTGACACATATCGTCAAGTGATATATAGGCCTACTGCCTGATATAACATATGTACATATCAGCCAGAACCTGAATCAGAGGAACTTTCTTTCTTGGTAGGTGAAAATTGGAGTTAGAAACCACCCACTGTAATCTCTAAGAAAAGATTTAACAGACCACTACTTGTACAAAACATTGCCAAAGGTGAATAACGCTATTTAGGTGAAATGGTATCGAAATATTGAAATTTACAAATTTTGTTTTTGAAAATGTGTCGATTGGAGCTCCAGTGAATACCAGAACGAAAAGATTCGCGAGAAAAGTAGACTATTCATGTATCCGAGACGAATATATAAATACGCAAATTTTGAAATGTGAGGATAAATTAGGAGAGACATGACACAGTGCCCTAACATTATTTAAAAAATAAAGGACATTAGACAGTGAAAGAGAATATTGTGGCTCCAAAAGCAAGAGTGAATTGAATGTTTATTTGATCGTCATAAAGTCCCAACAATAAAAAAGCCAAAATTTCTCCTACGCTCCAATATAAATAAAGTTTCCCAAATTATATAAAATTTGAAGATAATATGATAATAATTAAGGGCGCACCGTTAGTCGTATGGCTAGAGGGTTTGCTTTCCACGGTAGTAACCTGAGTTCGAATCCCGGTGGGTCAAACTGTGTTCAACAAAGACGATGTTTGGTGGTAGGTTTTCGTAAGGTACTCCCATTTACCCTACCAGAATTCCACCATTGCTTCATTAATCATCATCATACGGTAGTAAGTAGTGCGCCTTCCATGTTGCATCAATACAAATCTGATACAAAATTCGCAAAATGAATTATAAATAATAAAAGATGAAAATAAAGAAGACAACTAGTTACTCTAGACGGTTGTGCTTATTCAATAATATAACCTCAGAATATGAAACAAAAGTCGAAAGTTGTGCGTTGTTTCCCCCACAGTTGCGGGAGTGCTAGTGCACTCAGAACCACCTGCACGATTTTCTGTCTCTTCCAGACAAAGCTAATAGACAACTCAGCCGCCAGCGGTAGGCGTCACTGCCAGCTGTCATCCATTACCAGAATACAAGGAGCCCACGGCTGTGTCATTGTTTCCACTAGCTATCTGTTATAACGTGGGATACCTCACGCCCATATATCGCAGTCAGAAGTATTGTCCTCTCAAAATCTCGTCTTAAGCTTCAGAATTCTTGAACGTTTTATGAATTATTCAATGTAATTGCTCGCAGACTGCTTTAACAATGACAGAGAAAAGTAGAATTCAGGTCGTAAAAATGTATTTTCTTTTACTTTCTCATTGTAGGAAGCATAAAGAGGGACTACCATCAAGCAAAAGGGCTGTACGTATCATGATTATCACGGACATGCACTTTTTGAATAGGCCTATATTACTTACTACAGAGTGGTTTTCATTATGGCATCTTCAGTCAATTAGTGTGAAGTGATTTCTCTTGAGTGGACGAACAGATTTTGTTAATATTCTTTTTGTTAGAGTGAAGTAGTTAATTCCAGAATGTTGCGCATGAAGTGTGTACTAAACAGGGTAGGGTTAGGTTAGGTTAGCTTAGGTGGCTAAGAGGGATGAAGTTACAGGAGAATGGAGAAAGTTACACAACAAAGAACTGCATACATTGTATTCTTCACCTGACATAATTAGGAACATTAAATCCACACGTTTGAGATGGGCAGGGCATGTAGCACGTATTGGCAAATCCAGAAATGCATATAGAGTGTTAGTTGGGAGGCCGGAGGGAAAAAGACCTTATAATAATAATAATAATAATAATAATAATAATAATAATAATGATTTGTTTATAATAATGAGACCGAGACGTAGATGGGAAGATAAAATGGATTTGAGGGAGGTGGGATATGATGGTAGAGACTGGATTAATCTTGCTCAGGATAGGGACCAATGGCGGGCTTATGTGATAGCGGCAATGAGCCTCCGGGTTCCTTAAAAGTCAGTAAGTAGGTTAGCTTAGGTTAGGTTAGGTTAGGTTATGTCAGGTCAGGTCACGGTGGCTACGGGCAGGTTAGGACGATCCTTTGCACGTCGGCCATACTGAGGCCTAATGTGCACTCTGAATTTATGGGATGAATGAGGATGAGGTGTACCAGCCCACCGGCCGCGTATGACTTCTCAGCCGCTCACCCAATGGAGGCCTCCTACCGCCAAGGTGACCGAGCAGCAGAGGATACATTCCAGCGGCTCTCCCAAGGTTTCGAAGCGCCCTTGGAAGTGCTCTTAAGGAATGAATCCTGGCAGAGATATTGCGGAAGGCTAGGAATCCAGGAATGGTTGCGGAGAGGACGCTCCCTCGATTAAGCGGACGAAGACATGCGTCTTGGCCTGAATATGTCTGTGGAATGAGATGAGAATGATGAATGATATGATATAAAATCTAAATTCTTTTTCTATACGGGAGGGGAAGGGAAATGGATCGCGGCAATAAAATTCCAACCCGGTTTTTGCCTATATAACTGTGGAAAACCACGGAAAAACCACAGTCAGGTTGGTCGGTCCGGGAATCGGAACGCATGAGCCAACTTGCTCGGTAACCAGGGTTAGGAAATTCATGCATTTGCATACTTGTTTAAACTCTGTTACTGATGTGCCGATAAATTGTTTGTACGAATTACGAATTTTCTAATGTCCTGAATGAATTTTATTGCGCATATAAATGTATATTTATGTTCTTTTAAATCATTGCGTTATATTTTAGTAAACATAATATGTTTTTTTGACATATTTTAACACTCGAATACAAAAAAAGGTCAAAAGTCTCTAGAATGGGTTATTTTAGTGAAGTGAAGAGTGAGCGAGTCCGTGTGCATTATCTTGCTTTAAAAATACTCCTGTTATATCAATTTGTATAGAACAAAATTTTTCTGTGATGACTGTTCTATCGGATAGAAGACACAGTTTAACATCAGAAAATGTAAATATGTACCTTGTGATAACGTGCAACCAATGACAATATGTGCTGCCAGAATATCTTAATATATAAAATTGAATGTGGGTATGTATGTATGTATGTATGTATGTATGTATGTATGTATGTATGTATGTATGTATGTATGTATGTATGTATGTATGTATGTATGTATGTATGTATGTATTCCTTTTTTGAGCAGCATGTTCCATTACAAATGGAAAGTAATACTACATGCCTAGGTTTACCTTCAAGTACATAATCCATTTACGTTATATATTATTATGTTGCCATTCTAGATTAAATATGGACTAGTGTAGTTCATCTACTATGTGTAACTGCCAAGATAATATTGGTCCTTCTTAATCTAACTTATTTTCCTATTCCTAACCTATGAAGTACAAGAATCTATTTACATATTCTAGCATTAAAATATTTACAGTATTTACATATTTACTATCTCTTGATCAGCCTATTTTCAGATAAATTATACCCTCTAATATTGTAGCTTATTTACAGAATGTAAGTAACCTATTTTTGACCCTTATCACTTAATTCTGACTTTTAACCTATCTTCCCAAATAACTTATCCTTATATACTAGCCAGCCTACTGTAGTTGTTCAAAGTCTATACTATTTGCAAACTTTATAAAATATTTTACATAACTTTTCACTAATTTTGTCTTGTCCACAGGCCACTTTCCACCACATTTATGTATAGACTGGATTAGTGTTCTTCTTTCCTTTCCTAATTTCGTACAGTCATAAATGATATGATCCACTGTCTGATCCCCATCCCCACAGACACATGTCGCACTATTCTTGATTTTAAATCGATGAAAATATGCGTTGAGTCTTCCATGTCCGGTCAACAGAGTCGTCAAGTTAGGAGTTACTTCTATCTTCAATTTCAGTCTATCTTGGACACTAGGGAAGAACGCCTTGGTTAGAGTACCTTTGGAAGTAGTTGACCATTCACTTTCCCATTTTCCTTTGGATATGACCGCTAGCTGGTTCCTTACTTCACTCATCGGGACCTTGTCGTAACAGATCTGTAGATCGACGTCACTCGCTGGGTATGTATGTATGTATGTATGTATGTATGTATGTATGTATGTATGTATGTATGTATGTATGTATGTATGTATGTGTGTGTATATTCTCTATACAAATCTACACGCTTTGACCGATATGTGCCAAAGTTTGCACATTTAACCTTCATAACAAGAAGAAGAACATAGGCTACATTAAAATTGTGCAAATGGAAGTTAAATTAATTAAATATATAAAAAATAAAAATAAATAGATCAAATATTCATGTATTATATTAAAATGCAAAATCTTCTACAGTCAATTGTTCTTTATTATTGCCTGTTGTATTCAACATAGACTTTCACGAGACCTTGGAAATTTTAACACGAAATTAAATTACATTGTTGTTACACATGAAGGCTAAAACTAGATAATTCATGCAATAAGTATCTTTACGCAGTCCAGGACCGTATTATGAATTTCTCGATGAAGTTTTGTAGATAGTGAGCAGACTGTTTTATCCAATTGAATTCTAGAATTCTTTCAAACTACAAAGATTGCTACCACATAATTTACTTAATATTGAATAGCCATAGTAGACCTAGTATTGCGAAATATTGACTCACCAAAATTATGCACTAACAAGAATTTGTGTCAAAAACTCATGCGAAACGTAATATGAGTGGCAATATTAACTGGAAAAACGAAAGAAGATGATGTTTTTATCCCACATATTGCTATTATAGCCACTCGATTTTAAGCAATTATTATAAGTTATAGTAATATTTGTGATAATATTATAATATTGCAATAATAATATAGAGCCTATTTTACTGTTACTGTTAATCCGTCTCTTATTAATAAGTTACGGTCACTAATGACTTGGCCGTTTATAGAAAAATATGATTTTCTGTTGTGTTGCCTTCTCCAGGAGAGTGAATTCTGATGAATATAGTCTCTGTTTCTGCAAAACACCCTGAAATCCATATATTTGATAGAATCCATCCGTTACAGATTGTAGTTTGGCCTTGAAGGAAATTAAATATATTGTGGGCAGAAAGGCTTAATAATGCATAATGCCGTGGTACGATAAATATTATCATCAATCACAACGTTAAATATCTTAAATATCCCTGTAGCATAAGGTCTTAATGTTGTTAAAACTCTATTAATAGGTGAGATGGAATTATTTCGATTAGTCAGTTTCTTTGGATATTAGTTGCACTTTCTTTAATATTCGTCACTAGGGAGGAGAAAACATAAGTAAATATGGTTCGTTTTGGTTTTATATAGTTCCCTTGCCGAGGTCTCCGATAAGTCTAACATACAGTTTATTTAGACATAGACCAAAATTTAAAACCCGGGCAACGCCGGGTAATTTAAGCTAGTCGTATATAAATTAGCTTATGAAATATATTATGCTTTTTCTAAATGTACAGTATCTTTTCATGTTTCTAATTGCAATTATGCCATTTTTTTAAATTTTCAGTTCTTTTTCATGTTTTAATTGCCTTTTTGCCTGCTGTTATGCCTTTTTAAGTTTACAGTGCCTTTTTAATGTTGTAATTGCCTTTTTTCCTGCCTATTTTGAGTACTATAAATGTCTAAACATCCGTGTTCTAAAATTTACCGACACTCTTCCAGTACATTTTCAGTAGTCGTCCATGCCTTTAAATTACCTGCAGTGAAACGAGACAAACGCATTACTTCATCAGCGTCATGTCATGCAGTGTAACAGGATCACGGATGTGTGCACAGCCTGGGGCTTCTTATACCCACTTTTGTGGCGCACAACGTCTTGCATGCAGCTAATTCTACGAAATGCTTTAAAGTAAACGTATATACTTTTTGCAAATTGTAAGGCTCACAACACACTATACATTTCATATTTTTCGTGCTAAATAAGGGAGAAAAAATTATAGATTATTCAGTCACGTTTGGCTTTCTTCTGTTTCTTTAAGTTTAAAGAGTGAATATTCTCAAAGTTCTTAAAGTTGGATATATTAGTTTCCAGGTAAGATAGGGCGAGGAAATTATCCTAATTATTTTGTAGTGTCTTTATGCCTGTGACTACAATGCTAGAGCGCTGTTCTTCCATCCCAGGTGGCCCGGGTTCGACACTGATGGAAAAAAAAGACGTTGCAGAGGGTTTTCTCGGGCCACTTCCGTAACACCCTCTACTTATCTCCCATTTCACCGGTCATCTATAACAGTAAAAATTGGCTAGGGTGATTATGGGATAGTACGGGTTTCCGATGTTGATCTAATAGAGGTTCTAAGATCTTGGGTTTCCAGGCGCTGAGTTCGGGTTCGTTAGACTTTACCTGTAGGGCTCAGGAAGGATGGCCCGCTTATCGCCATAGGATTCACGGATGTCATCCGAGTCATTCTTCGGACTTGGACGGTCATTGAATATAGGGAATACAATGGGCCTAAACAACTAAGTGGAAGGATTCATCTCAGATTCAGCCCTCGTGAAAACAGCCAAATCAATCCTAGTCATTTGGGTTATTACAAAAGGTGAATTCACTTGGCTGTCCCATGACTGACGTCAGGAGATATGATGAAGAAATAAAATAAGGTACAAGAGGATTCCAAGAATCTATTTAAAAACCTATTAAATATTAAGTGAAACATTAAAACAATGAATGCAGTTAAATATGGTAATATTTTACATCGAAATATGAGCAGAATACGTGATAACGGATTAAAATAGAAGAAATAATGAAAGAGAAAAATAATAAGAGTATCAATTAGAGATGTGCTACCAACTAGTGTAAGTAGTAAAAATATTCAACGGTAGGTTACATCTAAAGTTTTGTAATTTCAACTTGATTTAAAACAACTTCTTACAAAGATTTGAATAACGAAAGTAAAGAACAGATAATAAAATGTATAATAATAATAATAATAATAATAATAATAATAATAATAATAATAATAAGGAACGTTACGAAAAGAAAAAGGTACCGTAAGTCAAAGAAAAAGTACTAAAATAAGAGTAGATAAGATTGATGTATGCTCTATCATAAGATCTGTGTGAAACTAGTGAAGTGAAGTAGGCCTATAATTGTAATAAAACAGAACGAAGTCGTAAAAACCAAGAAATTAAAAAAAATTTGTAATATCCAAACGGCAATGAATGGGTAACTACAGACGAGAATGGAATGTACATATAAACGTATGAGTTAGGATCACATTAGAGATGAAGAACTATCGAGAAAGCAAGACTAACAGCGCCCGCAAAGCCGAAAACCCGCACGACAATGTTGTATACGTTGCGTCATTGACGTAAAGACTACTTGTGAGTGTTTCGAGACGTCGAGATTGATCACTCCTGAAGTCCTGAACGTCAAGCAGCCTTGAATCGCCACAGTTGTTTATAGCTGACTGAACTTTTATCCATTTTGGCAACATGTATATATGTATAAACAATCAAGTAGCCTATTTGAAACATCATATGTACCTTTAAATGTATAACAATCCGTTCCCCAGTCTTTATTTAATTACTAGGCCCTTATTAAAAGGCTAGGAATTTTCTTTTCATATGTTTGAAATCAAGTGTGCAATCTCAAGTAAAAAGATATTAACGTTATGTTTTATGTTTCTTGGAAATGCAAATTTATTTGAGAATTGTTTTTTTTTCTATTTATATAACCATTGGTAACAACATATAATAGAACCAGAACATTTTGATAACTAAGATACTGTTCTGATTTGTCTTTTTGTCTCATTTAAACATTTATAATGTTATTTATTTCAATTATGTATGTTATTCAAAGTTACAAAATCTTTCCACGCCGACCAAATGCTATTTCGAGAATAATGAGCGAGATTCGAAGCGCACGAGAATGACGAAACAAGACTCGAAAGAAAAATGCAACGAACACAGCGAGCGAGAGCGGCAGTTAGTTTTGTTCATCTCTAGATCACATCGTTAAAATAGCAAACGATCTGTTACCAAATAATAAATATGAGTTAGCCGTTACAAAATAGAAATGAAAAGGTACTGGATTTCCCAAGTTTTTACCTAGAGTTAGTCAACAAGAATAACATTTTTATTAAGTTTAGCCAGATATCGCGAGTGTTTGGTTGTTTACCTAATGGGGTCAAGTGAGCTGATGTTACGTGTATTTTTATGCTAGTGAGATCTTTTTCGTAGGCTAACTTGTTCCCTTGTGAGTTCGTAGCATTTAGCCTGCTTTTCAGTATGTTTACCTTAAAAAAATCCTACTTTTAGGTATATTCCATTATTTTATCGATGTTTACGTTATAATTAAAATTATTACTCACATATTATTTTTCTGTATGTGAACATGCGTGGACGTGATTTAAAGCACATCCAGTTTTCCATTCTTTCCAGAAATCTTTGGCATGAACTATCTTTTCTCAGTTGCATTGTTTCGATAAAATGAATCTAATAATGACATATATTTCTGAAATAACTACCAACGAGTGAGGTTCAATAAAAGTTAGCAAGACCTTTCTCCTTCTCCTCCTCCTCCTCCTCCTCCTCCTCCTTCTTCTTCTTCTTCTTCTTCTACTAATGGCTTAAACATATGTCTGTTTCGTCTTCACAGTACATTAATTTCTTCACTATTTTACTCGCCTGCTCAATCTCTTTTCTTTTGGTGTCTTGTGTCATGTGTTGAAACCAGTTGTTACGATATTCTTCAATATTTCATTTTCTATTCCTCTCACATTTAATTCTTGTCTTATGATTTCATTTCTATTCTCTTCAGAGATTTCACTTTATTCCTATCAAAAATGTCTTTCCGAATCTTCTACAAACACATCTTATGTCAAGGTACGGATATAAACTTTACAAAAAGAGATTTGAAATCCCTCTTATATCAGATAGGCCTAAATGTTCGTTCAATTAGTTTAATTTATGTATTTCCGTCTAATGACTTACCTAAGTGATAAAAAACAAAGATTACAGCATATAATAATTTGCTTTTAATCTGCATTTCTTTTGCGAACGTTGTCGCCTCATTTGCATCTCCAGGATATGAACTACGAGTATATAATGTCTGAACATTATGCATATTAATTAAAATATTTATTTAAAAGTGATTAACAATGACATAAACATGTTAAAACTTTAGATAATCTAGGTTAATATAAATTCATTTGAATGCTATTTATTTCATTGCTAATCACTTTTGTATTTTGTATTTTAATTAATATGCGCAATATTAAGGTATTGTATAGTTCATTGCCTGAAGATGCCAGTGAGGCGAAAATGTTCGCAAAAAAATCATATTAAGAACAAATTATTATATGTTGTAATATTTGTTCTTTGTATTAATTAGATAAATTATTAGACGCAAATACAAATATTAAATTAATTGAATTTTTCCATTAGACTTATCAGAAGACAACCACTACAATTGAATCGACCCATGCAGAAAGGGCTCCAGTTCATTAGACCTAGTTTTGAGAAAAGAAAAAAAAAATTCTGTACACTATATTATGCGTTCAAAGCTTATGAAAAATTGCTGTTGTTTATTGACCTAGCAAGGATGGCCTTACAAAGTTTCAATGACTTTGAGGTTTTTTAAATGACCAAATTGTTTTATATGCTGGACTAAGGCCCTTTCTGTATGGAGCAACATATATCTTTATATTTTTTGTCTTCTCTTTAGAAAATGAACATGATTAATTATTGCGTTGAGGTAATGGTTATAGTTTAGGGTTGTAAAAGGGTAATGAGCATAAAATAAAGTAAAATAATTGGTTTTGAAACAATATTCACATAGGCAAAATATAATTATTATTAATTATAAGACCATTTGTTCGTTATCAAGATAATAAAATGTATTTTCACTCCTCCGTAAAATTTAAGATTTCGACATATTCATTTTCATTCATTCATTCATTCATTCATTCATTAATTTATTCATTTATTCATTCGTTCATTCATTCATTCATTCATTCATTCATTCGTAGTGTTCTGCCCAAATCCAGGTCTTTCACTGCAATCCCAGTATTCTCCAATCTTTCCTATTTTCTGTCTTCCTCTTTGTCTCCTAATATGATCCATATATCTTAGTCATCTATCTAATATCTTCTTCTGCTTCGAACTCTTCTCCCGTTCACCATTCCTTCCAGTGCATCCTGCAGTAGGCAATTTCTTCTCAGCCAGTGACCCAACCAATTCCCTTTCCTCTTCCTGATCACTTTCAGCATCATTCTTTCTTCACTCACTCTTTCCAACACAGCTTTATTTCTTATTCTGTCTGTCCACTTCACACGTCCCATCCTTCTCCATAACCACATTTCAAATTGCTTCCATTCATTTCTCTTCCCTTCATCGTAATGTCCATGATTCTGCTCCATGCAACGCCACACTCCATACAAAGCATTTCACTAGTCTCTTTCTTAGTTCTTTTTCCAGAGGTCCGCAGAAAATGTCCTTTTTCTATTAAAAGCTTTCTTTGCCATTGCTATTCTCTTTTCGACTTTTTGGCAACACCTCATGTTACTACTTATAGTACACCCACAATGTTTGAAGCTGTCCACTTGTTCTACTGCTTCATTTAGAATTCGCAAGTTTACCTTCTTTGTTTTAGAGGTTGCTATTCAACACCATAGATATTAGATTTTATTACATTAATTTAGAGTATCTATAGATGTTTCACGCAATCATTGAGAAATCCTTAAATCCTCTATCAATTCTTTTTATAAATCAGTGCAATAGGCTTATAAACTACATTGTCTTTAAATCTAAATAACATGTAGGCATATTTACGGCTTGAATATTCAAGTACAAAATATTTTCTAAAATATTACTAAACAAATAAGTAAGATCTATGGTTTTGGCGGCTTTATTTACTAGCAAATATGGTACTTATATGAGAATAACAAGTAGGCCTATTGCTTCCGTAATTTATTAAATAGCCTCTTTTGCGACTTGCTTCCGTTGGTACACCTGTAAGGTAAAAATTAAGTAGTTCGAAAACATTGGAAACGTAGGATCACACGATTGCAGGACGATTCAACAGCCCTTTTCCAACTAAATAATTATTTTAAACATTGTTTACAATTTATTTAGTTCTAATTAAGCTAGTCTAATCTTGAGACAAAGTTTTTCTGTGTCTATATCAAAATATTCTTATATAATCTAATTACTATATTATGTCACGGATACAATACCCTCTGCAACAGAAGGAACGTGTTCAAAACTTTTGAAATTTCACATAACAAAAAGTGAACGCAAGTATTTAATACACGTATCATGAACAAATCTCATGTATTTTCGCCTTTGTTGAGGCGGGAATTCTGAGAACAAATATGTTCAAACCCGCCACAGTGCGACCGACATGTAAAACTGTGAATTGCTTTAATATATTTAAGCAACAAGAACAGCTCTGCAAAAGTGAAAAGTTAATGCAACTGTGGTAGGATATTCGAATGGCCAGCTCCTTACAAATTTATACTCAGCGTATAAAAACATGGAGCTAATCCCACGAGGCTGGTACACGCTTATTGTGACAGATGTAACAGTGCAATATAAGTGCAGCAAGGGCTTACGGTTCAGACCACTAACGTTTGTATAATTTAAGAGGAAGGTTAGGGACAACGAGGGAAATACGAAACTTTCTCGAATAGAATACGATATTCAAATTTTTGCTACTTCAGCTGAAAGGAGCGTAATGAATAATGGACATCTGAAATATTCTCGGGAGATTTACATCCACGCAAAGTGGCACATTTACTCTGAAGATCTCTCTCGACAATACTCTCTAGGAATGAAGGACCAACTTCTTTAAGAATGAAAATTGATATAATAATTAAAAATTGAAGGAGGGCAAGACTTTCGTGTACTATTAATAATCCCTGCTCATCAAGAAAAGTTAATGAATATGATGAATGGAAGGTAGTCATTAAAATGATACGGGATAAGTTACACATTTTCCTCGATTACTATCCAGAAATTATATATTTAAGAGACCTTTCAATACTGCAAGAGACCTGCAATAGTTATAACTTTATGCAAAATAATAATCATTTACTTCGTGTATTAGGTTCATGGCCCTTTCCGGCTTCGAAGAGATCTGCCCAACTTTTCTTGGACGCCCAACTTTCCTTTGCCCTTTCTTTCATTCATTCATAGTTTTCTGCCTAAGGGCAGGCCTTTCACTGCAAACCCAGCATTCTCCAGTATTTCCTATTTTCTTAGACTCCGCTAATGATCCATATACCTTAAAGTCGCTTATCAACTGATATCTTCTTCTGCCCCGAACTCTTGTCCCGTTCACCATTCCTTCAAGTGCATCCCTCAGAAGGCAGTTTCTTTTCAACCAGTAACTCAGCCAATTCCTTTTACTCTTCCTGATGAGTTTCAGGACCATTCTTTCTTCATCCACTCTTTCCAACATAGCTTCGTTTCTTATTCTGTCTGTCCATTTCACACTCTCCATCTTTCTCCATATTCACATTTTAAATGCTTCTATTCGCTTCTCTCCACTTCGTCGTAATGTCCATGTTTCTGCCTCATACAATGGTACACTCCACACAAAGCACTTCACTAGACTCTTCCAGTTCCATTCTTCCATTCTTGTGATGTGGTCTTACCACCTGTTTCTGTTACTGTATGTATAATAATAATAATAATAATAATAATAATAATAATAATAATAATAATAATAATAATAATAATAACAATGATAATAATAATAATAATAATAATAATAATACAGTCATCAGCCAATAATATAACACAACGCTTACAATGGCAAGAATAATAATGAATATTATAATTTTGTAACTAGGCATATTAGGCCTACGAAATTATTACCGGAGCCACTAGAAAGAACGGCTTAAAGAATTTCAGGGAGTATGTAACTGTACTTGTTGGTGAAAAACAATAGAAAGCACCATCATTGATGTGTATTGTACCACCTTAGAATCATCCTGTCAGTAGGTGGCATATGTTAAAATTACTATCTGAAGGCACGAGGAGCTCTCACTAGACTCCGTGTGCTATGGTATTGCAATACACACCAATTACTGTACGTTGCTGTAGGTTCGCAATAACTCTATAAATTCTGAAGAATTCACAATGAATTGAAATGTGAACATTAACACCATCTAACACAATTTACTTCTCTCCAACAATGCCGCAATGACAAGCGAAATAGCGGGAACAGCGATGTTTTCTTATGCTATCATCTATTGTTTTCCGCCAACAATTACAGTTACACATCCCCTGAAATTCTTTGAGCAGTTCTTTCCAATGACACGGGTGTAAATTTCGTAATACGCAAAGTTACAAAGTTATAGCCGTTTATAATCACGGACTGTTTCTATGGACACACTACATTATTGAATTTAGGTTATTGTTATGAAATACACCACATTGAATAGGTTACGATACAATTGAGCAAAGGAGTTTTGATTGGACATTTTCTACTGGTGATGATAATTTAGAAAATGAGACACACTGTGATCTAGAAAAGTGGCTAAACATATTTTATAAATCTTTAAAACTTTCCATTTTATATTATATCTTCAATAATAAAAACTGACTTACGTGATATTCCTTGTTTTCTCAGTTAGTATCAAAGTCTTGAAAATGGAACGGAGAAGAAATGTGTACTGTATATATTTATTAATTTTATAAATTGACAGAACGTGGGAATGCTGCTACGTTATTTAATAAAATCCTTTTTAACACTAGTGTCTCTTGGGTCTGAAACCATAAATTAAATAAATTTTTGCATTTCTTCCGTCATTCTTACTTTAAGACGGAAAACTTTTATTTCTCAGCACTGAGAAACGTTAATTTTCTCACTGTTGGTTAACATACTTCTGCTGTTTTTTTTTACATAAATATTACAGACATTCAGGGATCTAGTTCTTTAGTCTTATATGGGGGTAAAGATTGGTAATACTGTGATACGAGTAATATTGTGATAGTACTTTTTGAGAATTTTGTACAATTTTACTGAGCGAGAGAAGAACCGGTTTTGTGCAGCAACTTGTCCACGAACATTTCCTTCATACGTTGACGCAAAAAGCTCAGTAAAATTGTAATACATTCTCAAAAAGAACTATCACAATATTACTCGTATCACAGTATTACCACCCTTTATCCTACTCGCAATTATGACTCCTTGGTTAGTGAGAAAGGCAAAGAGAATGGCATAAGATAAGATGGAGCAAAAGCAAACCAAAAGACGTTCATTCATTTTTCACTGTAAGAGGGCACATAGGCAATTTTCTTCTTTGCTAATATTCCATCCCGATATCGTTGCTTTTAAGCCAGAAACGCTACTTTTTAAATCATATAACAGAAACATAAGTTATAACTAGGCTTCGTATTCCAGCTACCTAAAGACTGAAGTTAAAGACACATTGGGTATATAGTACGCCGAACACAGGTAATGCAACGGATAAAGATATAAACAAACACGTCGTCGCTGCGTGTTCGTGGAGTACAGTCAACTCCCGGCATTCTGAACTGTACTAGTAAACACATGCTTGGGCAGTGATGTTCATTTTCGTCGTGATCTTTGCAGTGAATAATAACGTGCATTCGTAAGTTACGGAACTTGAAATGATTTCATATTACAAGAAATTCTTTCAATGACACATGACGTTATTGGTGCATGATATAGTACAAGATATTCCTATCGTCTGATATTTTTTCGAGTTTCATTAGGATGCTGCATGTCGCTCATCACTGAAAACCCACTAATTTTCTATGTACTTCTCTAGAAATTCTCTAAAATGTAGATTATTTAATTTAATAATTGGGATGTTGGCACTGAACATCATGGTAGGCTACACAAATCCATGCCAAACGTCGAGTTATTATCTTCATCATTTTCAGGATGTGATGGTACTGGTTCTTTTGATTACGTTCAACACACTTTCTGAGCCTTTTGGTAATGCAATGTCTTTCAGTGCACTATTTTTGTCACATTTACGTTTATTTTACGCAATTTATATGTAATGTTGTCTATACTGACAGTGAAAATATTAGTTTAAATATCCTCAACTATTCCCTGCAATATTACACGCTTGAGTGTCTTACCTAAGACATTTTACCTCTGTAATGAACCTTCAATCAGCTAGAAAAATTAGTTATTTAAATAATACGACTAGTAAGAGCAGTGATAGATAAGACTACTCACTATGACTGCGTCCCGATTTTGACTTTCTAGAGGAAAAGGGCAGAGGATGCGTATTTTGAATACGAACGTAGATGTACCTGCGTTGTGACGTCACATACTTCGAATCAGGCAACTTCTTTTCAGTTTATAGGTAGCTGAAATACGGAGTCTAGTTATAACATATTGTTTAATATAAGGTTCTATTGAAAGAACAAACAATTGAATCGGTTATTGTTGAAAGGAACTAAGTCCATTTTTTAAAGTTTTGAGATAATCGAAAAAAACTGTTTTGTGGATAATCTATCGAAGATTAAACCAACATATATTGTACACACATTTTTTATGTGTACAATATATGTTGGTTTACTTTTCGATAGATTATCCACAAAACAGTTTTTTTCGATTTTCTCAAAACTTTAAAAAGTGGACTTAGTTCCTTTCAACAATAGCCGATTCAATTAATAAAACTGACAAAAATTGAATCATATAATTTTACAATAGCATGAAACTTACCCTCGAAAATGATTGGCGTTCTACTTCGTTACATTGCCTAAAGCTATGTAATGAAAGACGTTTTCCATACGTAATTACTGAAGCAGAATATCCAAAACCCTGCAATTTGAGCAATTCTCCATTCAGACACAAAGTACGCCATTCCACTCCAATTGATGAAGCCACAAATTTCGTAATTAAGCCTTCCATCAAGAGAGCGTTTGACTCAGACAAAATGGGTTTTCAACAGAGGTTTGTCGCAAGATTATAAGTTAGAATTTACACGATTTGGGTCGCAATTTAATTCAGTGGATAATTAAAGGCTGTGGTGAAGTCAGTTTTATAGTTTTATTTGTCCACATATCGATAAATGACAATACTCAAAGCCGTTGCTGTCCACTGTACTGTCCAATCCGAATATATCCAACTTTAATTATTTTTAGTGTTATTTATTTTTTATTTTATCGGTTTACATAGTGTAAAGGGGTAAATATTGTAATGCTCCGAAACATAAATTTCAAGTAAATGCACGTTTACAAAATCCTAATATGAATAACTTGTCAACAGGTAATTTTATCTTGCTGTTCCTCTATATGGCTGTGTAAATCACTGTTGTGCCATTTTCGTTAACATCTGTTGGTGTGGAATCTCCTGATTTTCGCTCTTGTGTTTAAAAATTCATACATCCAATTTATTTATTTATTTATTTATTACTTTGCTAATAATTGTAACATAAAATATAATATATACAGAAAAACATTAGCTCGCCCCTGAAAGAGTAGAACTCGTGCTCAGGGGCGGATTCCTGAAATGAAATTAATAATTATACAATACAATTCGTCTTATGTCTACTATGCAATTATAGTATATAGGCCTACAGTAAATTTAAATTTACAATTTTTCAATTTTTATAAAATCCATACATAACTTTTTAAATTTAATACTAGAACTATTAGAATTGACAAGATTAGGATATTTAAATATAAATTTGTTATATATTCTTGGGCCTAAATTACTACTATGATTGCATTTTGGTTCAAACAATCTTAAAGAATTCATACCTTTTGTTTCATAACTATGAGAATACAATTCAAAATTATTTCGACTTTTATGTATGAATTTTATTAATACAATATAATAAATTTGTTTTACGTTAAGTACATTAAAGTCTAAAAACAAATTTTGAGATGGAAAAACAATAGGTTTATGAAGACATATTTTAATTATTTTCTTCTGGGATAAATAAAGTGGATTAAAATTGGATTTAAATGAGCTACCCCATCCTATAATTCCATACATAATTACCGATTGAAATAAAGTTAAATATATTGTGCGTAATAAACTTATTGACAAGTAATTCCTCAATAAAACAAAATAATATACTATTTTACGTAATTTATTACAAAGGTAATTAATGTGTTGGTTCCATTTTAAATGATTATCGAAAATTATGCCTAAATACTTAACTTCAGAGGACTCTTTAATAATTGGACATTTACACTGTATAAGACAACAATCAGAATTATGTAATTTAATACTTAATATAGATGTAGGAGGTTTGTTATATTTTTCAGATAATGAGAATGGAATAATTATGGTTTTAATATTGTTCTTCTAATAGTTGTAACTGTCCTATTCTAAATGAATATCAAGTTAAATATCTCGGAATAATAATCGACCAACATTCACGTTGGGATAAACATGTTCTTTTTTTTCTGTGGAATAGATTAACAAAACTTATTCACTATTTTACCATCCTACGAAATTACTTGACTGTCTATATTTTATGACTGATTTATCTCGCATTAGTACAAGCTATATTACAATACGGCATTATAGGATGGGGTAGTGCTTATAGTACCTCCGTCATGCCAATAACTCTGCTACAGAAAAGAATAATAAAAATATGCCTTAATAAACCTCATGATTTTCCTTCAGAGCTGCTGTATCCAGAATTTAAAGTATTTGACTTCCATCAAATTTATAACAATGTATTATTGAATTTCGTACATAAAAACCGAAACATATGTAATTTACATTCACATAAATATAAAACCAAAAGATCAGACAACATATGCTTGACAGTTCCTAAATGTACTACAACTGTAGCATATAATCACAGTAGCAACTTCGGTCCAAGGCTTTATAATAATAATAATATGATAATAGCTAAATTCCGAAACATGCAATTTGCTAATGCTCCTGATTTGAAAAATCAACTAAAAATTGCTGTTAAAAGAGAAAATTTAAAATTCAATTATTGTGATATCTGTGTTTGTTTTTCTTTTTTCTTTTCTTTTTACTTTTTACTCTGTTATTTACTGTAATAAAATGTCTTAACATTATATGCAATGCCTCCTGAGTACGAGTATGTAACTTACTCTTTCTGGGGGTGCTAAAGTGTTTTTATATAAAAAGTCAATATGTATCTTCGTTCTAGCAATAAAGTATTATTTATTTTACCTAATACTACGTTGGGCGGAATTTGTGTTGGGTATCTAAGAATAAATTCTTCAAAACATGATTACATTAATTTTAATCATTTTACTACAAACTTAATAAGTCTTTTTGACGCAAATACGTTCTTAAAATCAGACCGACTTACGAGGTACCAGGACAGAAAAGGAGATGTAACGTTTGCAGGGTGATCCATTTCAACACTATAACTTCGTAATTACTAACACGATTGAAATAAATGTGGTTTCGTTCGATTGGGTATACAACTACGATGCGAGCATGAACTTGAGTTGGCGCCGCGCATGAGCAAGGCGCTGGTGTTGGCGGCCATTTTGGGCATAAGAGACAATTTTCGGGCAGTATATCTCGCGATTAAGATGTGCTAGAGCGCTGATTTTGGTGCCAGAAGTAAGATCTCCTCTAGATGTGTCGATTTAAACGAGGCGTATTCACTTAAACCCCATAGCCGTGTACGCGACAGAGAACATCCAGATTTTTGAGAGAAAACTTAAGTGCATTTTAAAAGAAATTGTTTTTAAGATTCCACTTAAATAATCTTGTCTTACGTCAATTAAAAGAATTGCGTTCGCGAAATCATCCTTCATAAATAAAAGCCAGTTACGGACCTATCGTCACATAAACATGCAAAATAGAAATAACTTTTTTTATTAACAATTTTATCTGCAAAAGTTGGCAAATTGGAAGGCAGAAAAATAATCGTTCAGAAGACACGAAAATGTGGATCTGGCGTGGACTTGAGAATCAACTGGAGATGTAAAGTTTTAGATAGTCTATGAAGTTTAAAGATGGTAAATGAAAATAGATAATTAATAATGAAATTAATAGTGCATAACTGTTTTCAGATCATGCGGGTGATAGTAGGAGAATTAAGAATAAAATGTATAAGATTTGTTGATTATATGGCATTATTAGCCGAAGAGAAAAGGATACAAATGATATCACAGCGGTGATAAATGCAACCAAGACGAACAGCATAGTTATTTGAAGAAAAATAAAGAAGATAAACGTGCGAATTCTAAATGAGGCAGTGGCTTCAGATACTTAGCATGTAGGGCCTACAGGTACGGAAATATAATTTGGAGCTCCTTTATTGTGTTAGTTTCCCTTACAACACATTGCACATATGCAGTAAACAAGAGCGGCTTTATATGTTGATAGTTATGCGAAATTGTTCCCTACGTACATATGAACGCTCATCAAGACTCGTTTCAAATTTTAATACCGTATCTGTACTACAAATAGTAACATGAACTGCTGCCAGGAAGTCAAAGGAAGGACAGTAATGACACAAGAAGGTTTTCAATACAAAAAAGAACATCTTCTGTAGACCTTTTGGAGAAGAACTAAGGAAGAGATTAGTATAGTGCTTTGTGTGGAGTGTGGTATTGTATTGGGCAGAAACATGAACATTAAGACGAAGTGAAGAAAAGCGACTAGAAGCATTTAAATGTGGATATGGAGAAGAATGGAGCATGTGAAATGGACAGACAAAATGAAGCTGTGTTAGAAAGAGTGGGAAAAACAAAGAATAATATTGAAACTGAATAATAATAATAATAATAATAATAATAATAATAATAATAATAATAATAATAATAATAATTTATTTTAGCTGGCAGAGTTAAGACCGTAAGGCCTTATGTATGAACCTACAAAGAATTGAACAATTTGATTTAGATAAGAGTTACATGTATACAAGAGTTATTTACGAATTAAACAACAAAATATTAATTAAACTATTAATTAAAGACTGAAATACAAACTATGTAGCAGAATTAAGCTAAAATACATAGAATGTTAATATATTTCAAATAATGTTAGATAGAAAGAGATTATTAGGAGACAATTTTGAAAATACAGCGCTATCAGGATGATGTCTAAAGGAAGGAGTAACAATGTAGACAGTGATAGTTTAAGTCAGTATGATTGACGTGAAATGCTAAGAAGGTTATCTTTTAAGCTGTTTTTAAAAGTGTTTATTGTCTTGCAGCCCATAATACTTTGTGACAGGGAATTCCATTGTCGCGAGGTGGATACTGTAAAAGATGATGAATAACGAGATGTTCTATGAAGAGGTATACTTAACGCGCCACAGATAAGTGATCTGGTATTTACGTCGTGGTTAGAGTATAGATAAGAGAAACGAGAAGAAAGGTAATTTGGTGTTGAAGTGTACAGAATTCGAAAGAGTAAAGACAAAGAGTGTAAAGTTCTACGTTCTTTAAGTCGGAGCCACGAAAGATTTGCGAATGGCTGAATAGGAAGAGAAAAAATTTGCTGGGTTACTGGTTAAGAAGAAATTGCTTACTGAAGGATGAACAGGAAGGAAAGGTGAACGGAAAAAAGTTGAGTGCAGAAGATATCACATGATTTTTTTTATTTTAGTAGGTTATTTTACGACGCTTTATCAACAGCTTAGGTTATTTAGCGTCTGAATGAGATGAAGGTGATAATGCCGGTGAAATGAGTCCGGGGTCCAACACCGAAAGTTACCCAGCATTTGCTCATATTGGGTTGAGGAACCTCAACCAGGTAACTTGTCCCAACCGGGAATCGAACCCGGGCCACCTGGTTTCGCGGCTAGACGCGCTAACCGTTATTCCACAGGTGTGGACTATCACATGATAGACAACATTAAGATATAGCCTATGGATCGGAAACGGAGACTAAGAGGAAAGGCGGAAAAGAGGAAATATTGAAGAATGCTGGGTTTGATGTGAAGGACCTGTCCTTGGTGCAGAAAATTATGAATGAATTAATCCTTGTGGTTGGTAATAATGTGAGATATAAGGCCTACACTGTGATATTCTGAATCTAATAACACTGTAACGAACAGAATGTAATAGTAAAACTAAAACATTACTTTTGTATTTTAATTTAAAGTATCTATAAAAACATGAAATCGTTTTCAAACGTTTCTACTCATAGCTTATATGAAACTGGAAATTAAATTTTCCTAACATTTTCAAAGAGAAGACTTGAACAGAAATGCAGCCATGCGTGAAATTCAATCCTGTTTGATATGAAACCTTTACACCAGTCCAATTAGCTAGGGTAAGGATTAGACAGTCGGAGTTTCTAGACTGGTTTTCCCCCTCTCCCCACTCGTGAACCGCAGACGATCTCTACACATCTACACAGGAGCTGTGCCGCGCCTGCTCGCTCCCTCGCATTGCTTGATTAATGATCACAGGACCCAGCAATTTCAAACTGACAGTCACCTCTGTTGACAGACTGGCACGATGGACTTGCTTGCAAATACACTGCCCCTCCTTGTGATATCTCGTAGCCAACACGCTGTATTTGACAATCATGACCAATCGTAAGTGAATTGATGTGTGTGATATGTCATCAAAATATGTATACATGCAAATACAGACTTCAGTTTTATTTTTATTGAGTCTTCGCTTGAATATAATGGCCTTTGCACCAATATTAATCAGCGTTTGCTTGACAAATATAAATATAAAGCCGTCAGTTTTTGTCACGTCTTGCTGAAATGAAAAGCATTACATAAATATTGATCAACAAATAATTGACTATAGTCAATTTGACTACATATTTATTTATGTATAGAGTGTTTAAAAAGGCTACGTATCTCTTATAGAATAAAAGGATGTGATGTAAGAGTGTCCTGACTGGTCACTTATATTGAGAATCGTTGATTGTTGGAACTAGAGATGAACAACGATCGAGAAAACAAGGCTAACAGCGTCCGCAAAGCCGAAAACCCGCACGACAATGTTCTATACGTCGCGTCGTTGACGTAAAGACTGCTTGTGAGTGTTTCGAGGCACCGAGATTGATCACTCCCGAAGTCCCGAACGTCAAGTAACCTTGAATCGCCACAGTTGTTTTTACCTGACTGAACTTTTATCTACTTTGGCAACTTTTATATATCTATAAACAATCAAGTAGCCTACATGAAACATCATCTCTACCTTTCAATGTATAATAATCCGTTCCCCAGTCTTTATTTAATTACTAGGTCCTTATTAAAAGGCTAGGAATTTTCTTTTCGTAATATGTTTGAGAATTAGGAACATTAAATCCAGACGTTTGAGATGGGCAAGGCATGTAGCACGTATGGGCGAATCCAGAAATGCATATAGAGTGTCAGTTGAGAGACCGGAGGGAAAAAGACCTTTGGGGAGGCCGAGACGTAGATGGGAAGATAATATTAAAATGGATTTGAGGGAGGTGGGATATGATGGTAGAGACTGGATTAATCTTGCTCAGGATAGGGACCAATGGCGGGCTTATGTGAAGGCAGCAATGAACTTCCGGGTTCCTTGTAAGTAAGTAAGTAAGTAAGTAAGTAAATAAGTAAGTGAGTAATATGTTTGAGATCAAGTGTGCAATCTGAAATAAAAAGACAATAACGTTATATTTTATGTTTCTTAGAAATGCAAATTTATTTGAGAAATTTTTTTTTCTATTTATATAACCATAGGTAATATCATATAATAGAACCAGAACGCTTTGATAACTAAGATACTGTTCTGTTTTGCCTTTTTTTATCATTTAAACATTTATAATGTTATTTATTTCAGTGATGTATGTTATTCAAAGTTACGAAATCTTTCTACTCCTACCAAATGCTATTTCGAGAATGATGAGCGAGACTCGAAGCGCATGAGAATGACGACGAGACGAGCCCCGAAAGACAAATGCAACAAACATAGTGAGCGAGAGCAGCAGTTAGTTTTGTTCATCTCTAGTTGGAACTAAATACTACTGATTTTTCGTATCTACGGTGGTCAACGTCGTCCTTGGGTGGTCCAACGGTCACAACGATAACAGCTAGCGGATTCAAAGTCGGCCGTGGGTCTTGGATTTTTACGGCTGAAACTTTGGAGTGACGGATGAAATTTTGCTCATTTTCAGTCAAATATCGCATTTTATTTTTTCTGTAACAATAAATCAGTAATCTCTTATTTATATGTTGAGCAAGTTTCAATGCTCTACGGCGCTCGAAAGCATAAAAATTACGCAATATATAAGTGGCTGCACCCTTGAACTTCAATTCCATGCAAGTTTTACAAGCTGTTTTCTCACACTTTTTTTCAGCACATTTTGTCAGTTTCGAAGTGTAAATGCTCTTACAATTTTTATGATAGAAACTTGACATTTTTACTGCATGTTCCATATACTGTGGTTAACAAAATAGTGCATGGATTTTATGATTAAATGATATTTCTTGAAAATTAAAAATGAAATATTTATAGTGGTAATGGAAAATTTTTATTTTTAGGTATGAATTGGTTATAGATTTTTTTCACCCTTTTGTAGTAAAGATATAAGAAAAATAATGCATGATGCTTTTCTAAATATGCCACTGGGATTGCAAAAAATTTTCAAACATTTTACTCAAAAATTGAGCGACACATTTCATTTTGAAATATATGAACAGTCCACTGTAAAAAGGGGGAATGTCGAATTTATTTCATTTTGCAGGAAATGGAATTTAAACTTTGACATTCCCCCTTTTTGTATTGTATACCAATTCATCAACACAATATACTGTACATCTGGAACTATCATCTTCCTTGCAGTGCAACAAAGTGTATTGTATTCTACTTCCTTAGATCTATAATACTGAACCTTCATCTCATTTTTCACAAATTTACGACATTCCCCTTTTTTGCTGTGGACTCTTCATATAATTTTTTCAAAATATTTTTGATAATAACTCAGAAAGTGATTGACTCACAGAAATTAAACTTCACCACATCATTATCTGTCACACCGTGATTATGGGTACAGAAAATCAACGACATGCTTGAAAAATGTAGAAAATAGAAATTTTATCCCCACCCCAAATGAATAAATGTAACTCATTCTGCGGCACCTTAAATAAACAACAAAAGAAACACAATTACAATTTTATAACACCATGACAATTCCAACAATTACTTATGGAAACGAAACTTCGGTTGTAATTACCAAGAAATCGAAGATACAAGCGGGTGATATTAGATATTTAAAATACATTAAGCGCAGTCTTGGAGGGAACTTTCTCCATTGATATAAATTCAAGTCGCACTATAACCCTCTAACATAGGGATGCAGAACTGATAGTGGTGAAAGCATGGAGAAAGCATTCCACAGTCCACGGATGTTGAATGACGTCTCCGTGATCTGTCCACAATCAAGTGGCGAATTATAATAAACTGGAGCTCACGAACAAAATAACGAAAGTATTTTCGACCATAATAATTATAACACTAAATTTAACCAACAAATTCGGATTAAATGCATTACAAACTGTATCTAATAGCATGCAAACGAATATAATAAGTTTATATATGAGGAAAAATAGGGAAATACTTAAATGTACAATTTATTATTTAAATTCAATTGGTTAAAATGAACTGATTACACTAAATGTTTAAACAAAAAAAATCTATATTATTTATTTCAAACTTTATTTTATTTCTTTTATATTTATTTGAGTATGGGGTACAGTACCACATTTTCGGTTCGATAAGTTAATTTATTTAGCTTGAAGCGGATTTTTGCCTTATATTCTTGTTGTGGTCTGAGCAGATTAGGAAAACTTCAATAATGAATAAAAATACTTCAGTATTTTCTTCCAAAACATATTGCTATAAACAATCAGATAAAATACCTTAGCATTTTGTTGGTATTTAGATATGTATAGATATGGGATATGACGGTTTTATAGCTCTGTTGTGGGGGACTCAGGACGAATTAAAAGAAAACACATATACTAGAAGTAATCTAGTACAATGCAATTTATTAATGTCTGATTACTTTTTAAAAACTACATTTCGTAAGTAACCTTCACAGCAACGAATACATTCCTGTAATCTGCTATGAAAGTTCTGCATACCTCGCTCCAACAAAACACGTTCGATGGCACTAATTTCGTTCCTTATGTTTTGTTTCAGCTGGATGATGGTGTGAGGAAGTAATCAGCTGCAGTCAGGTCAGGAGATCTTGGCGGCCAGACAATGTCTCCAAATTGTGAAATTATTCGTCCTAGAAATATGTTTCGCAGACAGTTCAGTAAACCATCGCAGTGTGCGCAATTGTCTCTTCAATTTTGGTTGGTAGCATCGAACCCAGGTTTCGTCTAAAGTTATGATACGTCGAAGGAAACGGTCGCCTTCACGTCCATACAGTTCTAAGTGCAATCTCGCTGTTTCCATTCTCTGCCGCATGTTTTCCTCTTTAAGATTGTGTGGCACCCACCGAGTGCAGATTTTCCTCATCTTTAACTTCTTCTTAAGTATGTGAAGAATCGTACCAGGAGCAATTCCAACTTCCCTTGCTAGTTCAAACAACGGTGTTCTTCCAGCATTGCTCTTACAGCGTTCACATGCACATCATCGCTTGCCGATTACGATCTGCTAGTTCCACGTTTTTGATGAACATTTTCCCTCCCGTTGCGAAATGCATGTGCTCACTTAGCCACGGTACGATATGGTGAAGTCTCTCTACCACAAGCTTCCAGTAATGCTGTATGGCAATGCCGAGCATTCTTGCCTCTTGTAATCTGAATTTTAATGAAGCGTCTTTTTTCGTATTTACTAAACATTTTAGAGCACTACAGATAAGTCTACAAATTAAACTCACTACAAATATCTTATAAATGAGATTATTGTCTTCAGACTTACAGATAACACACATAAGATGCTCTTCTTTCTCATTGTTATCAGCTTGCATCATTTACCGTTGATAGCGCCACATGCAAACATTGTTGCCACTAATTACTGATTGACCCATGTACAGTAAATGTTGTTTTATTTAACGACGCTCGCAACTGCCGAGTTTATATCAGCGTTCCGGTGTTCCGGAATTTTGTCCCACAGGAGTTATTTTATATGCCAGTAAATCTACTGACATGATACTGTCGTATTTAAGCACACTTAAATGCCATCGACCTGGCCCGGAATCGAACCCGCAACCTCGGACATAGGCCAGCGCTATACCAACTGAGCCAACCAGGCCGACCTTCCACCTTGTATAAAGGTATACTCCTGTAATGCACGAGTAGCAATTAGTGTAAATATAGGTATGAAGGCTATATGACGCAGCGAAAGTTACATATACACATAGCTTAGCATTTGAATTAAAATATTTTATTATATTTCAACTTTAATCTTAAAGGTTACTTAATGTTAACTTGGGAACCGTGTTTTCTGATCTATATTTCATTATTTTTCTTCCTTGTTACCTTCATTCCTGGTTTTAAGTAGTACTTCCCTGTTATCGTTGAAACGTATGCTAATGTTGTTCGAAAAGCACCTGTGAGCTGAGTCGGTTAAGGCTTTTGGCTACTGATCAAGACCAGCGTTCATGGATGGATTTGATTTTCATTTACACTGATTATCTGGTTAGGTTTTCCGAGATATTCTTCAACTGTAAGGCAAATGTCAGGTAATGTCATGGCGCATCCTCTGTCTCATCTCGCTAATACCATCTCACTATCATCAATTTTATCAAAGCTAAATTTATTTTATTTATTTATTTATTTATTTATTTATTTATTTATTTATTTATTTATTTATTTATTTTCCTAATAATTGTAACATAAAATATAGTATAAACAGAAAAAACTTTAGCTCACTCCTGAAAGAGTAAAACTCGTGCTCAGGGGCGGATTTCTGAATTGAAAATTAAGCAGTAAATAATAAAATTTGTCTTATGTCTACTACGCAATAAGAATATATACATTTAAATTTACAATTTGCATTACTTACAAAATCCATACATAACTTCTTAAATTTAACACTAGAACTATTAGAATTGGCAAGATTATGATATTTAAATATAAATTTGTTATATTATTGTTAGGCCTAAATTACTATTATGATTAAATACTGTAGCAGTGTTGCATTTTAGTTCAAACAATCTTAAAGAATTCATACCTTTTGTTTCATAACTATGAGACTACAATTCAAAATTATTTCGCTTTTTATATATGAATTTTATTAACACAATATAATAAATTTGTCAGTTTTAAGAACATTAAAGTCTAAAAACAATTTTTGAGACAGGAAATCAATAGGTTTATGAAGAGGCCTAGTAGTTAATATAACGTCATTAAATAACTGACTAAATCCAATGTTGAAACATAATTAATTTCCTAATAATAATAATAATAATAATAATAATAATAATAATAATAATAATAATAATAATGATAATAATAATAATAATAATAATTTTTTTAGCTGGCAGAGTTAAGGCCGTAAGGCCTTCTCTTCCACTCAACCAGCAAAAAGTGTATATACATATGCATGAACTTACAAAGAATTCAACAATTTGATTTAGATGAGAGTTACATGTATACAAGAGTTATTTACGAATTAAACAACAAAATACTATGAACTATTAATTAAACACAAAAATAAACTGTGTAGCAGAATTAAGCTAAAATACATAGAATGTTAATATATTTCAAATAATATTAGATAATAGAAAGAGATTATTATAAGACAATTTTGAAAATACAGCACTATCGGGATGATGTCTAAAGGAAGGAGTAACAATGTAGACAGTGATAGTTTAAATCAGTAGTGATAGTTTAAATCAGTGGCCTGGCATTGAAATTATGTAGGCAGATTGCACAAATTAAGTAATTATTTTACAACATATCCACAGACTTACGTATACTTCAACGCGACAAGAGTGACTCACAAAACAGTAAAGTTTCAGCAGAATAAAACTTTTATCAGTAGACATTTAGTATTTTGACAAAGGCGAGTAAATTGTAATGAAAAATGAATAAAGGCCTACAGCTGTACGCGGCTAAAATTGGAATCTGACGAAGATTCTCTCATATATATTGTGCTGGAAAGCAATTAGTCATATTTTTTTTAGACAGACGGTCTCTGCACAGTATTATATGAAATCTAATTTGTTGCCTGACAAGATTGTTCTACTCTTCTGCACACACTCACACAGGCAAGGCCACAGTGGTACAAACCATTTTACAAATAAAAAGCTCTGAAATAAAAACGAAATTGCCATATTTGAAATCTTAATAATGAAATTTCATCATCCAACATACGTAAATTTAATAACATTAAAGCTTTTACTTTAATTTCTAGATATAACTGAACCCACACATCAGCGGTATTCAGAATCTGTTTTGTAATAGGGTAGTTTGCTTTTCGAAATAATAACTGCATTACAGCATCATAAATGATTAGCCACTCGACCAATCGTGTTTTCCATTACGATGAACACGTTCAACTTTTTCGAAGAGACAACTAATTCTGCAGGTAATGGAGAAAGCCTCAAAGCAGAACGATTTTAGATACGACTCTTTCATTAAATCCCTTGAAATCAGTTACATCCACATTGCACACATTATGAACAGAGTTGCAGTGCTTCATTGCAGAAGAAGTAGAATGTTCTGATCTGGTATCCGACTCACGAATGAACTAATCAAAGTGTGTACTGAGTTTCCTAAAATGTCTGTGTCAAGGAAGTTCATTCCATTGTTAGGATATTCTCTTTATTCGTTAGGTACTTACAGTTTTTCGACTTCACACTAAACGAACATGCGGTGGATTCTCATGACGTAGGGTTAGCACGTTGCCGATCCATAATCTCAGTCAGTCGTGTCAACTGATGCCCATAGGCGCAAGCGCGCGCTTTAGAGCTCAGGAGAGCCTGAGCGCTTTACAGAGGAAAGGAAAGAGACAGACGATAGAGGTAGTATATGCCGCTTGATCGAGCTATGTACAGGGATAGCCAGCACTGATTCAAGGGATAAAGGGAAGTTTATTAAAACTATATCCATGTTAATTTTTAGATTTGTCTGAGATGTATAAATGCATTATAAGAATGTAAGTTTTAATTTTAATGCTCATTTTTCACAAGTTTGTTTTTATTCAAAAGGAATATTTTCTCAACTTTTTTTTTTTTACAGAAAAGTGAAATTTTCAGATATGTTTATTTAGTAGCCTTACAGCTATTGAAACAATGTTTTCGTAAATTTAATATATCCTAAATACGTATTACTGAAGATGATGTTTTGAACATTTTGAAAATATTCACGTGGAAACTGTTGTAAGCAAATGAATTAACAAAGCAACTACTGTTACATCATAAACAGAAGATATGTGCCCATGTGTTGGTAAAACGTCAGATCTATAGCTTCAGCAGAATTCGAGAAAATGATTTAATATTCTGATGATAGGAAGCTGAGCACCAATATCACCTTAAAAGCATAATGCGATAAGAGTTTTGTTATGGAAAATGTTACAGTTAAAACATAGGCCTATACAATACCTAGGTAACTTTGCTTTGCACTATAATATTGTTTTGATTAGTTTATTGATTACTTTTATAAGGCTAATGATATCATCAAGATCAATAATTCCAACTTATTATGTCAGACTCAATCTCTTTCCTTGGGATATCACTTTCTTTATGAATGATGTGTTTAATTCACTTGGTACTGTATAATTGTACTACTATGGAATTTAAGTGAATATTCCTTCTTAACTCTTTATTATGTTATTAACGTTTAAAACACAACTTCTATATTAAGAAATTAGTGTTAGTATACTTTTGCTTTACAGACAATATATCATAATCTCATACAGAAAGAAGCCATATAAAAATAACGACATAAAATTTCACGTTCCGTTTGAAGTTTGTGTACCACTGCTTTCTTAATCCAACAGGCTGCTTATTCATATACATAATCCTTCCTCCTTCCATACCTAGCGCTTGATGCCCGCGCACGATGTCAATGTCAAAAAAATGCGCTTGCTTTGACATCACTGATCTAAGTCAACACAAAATATCACACTAATAACGAACAAACGATAATGCCTTACGCAAGATACAATCTCAACTATGCGGTAGTCAATGTGTGCACTATGTCCGAAGTATACATGGAGATTTAGTGCTTTGGGATAGTAGAGAAAACAAAAAATTGAGAAAAACGTCCCTGCAACGTTTGTTCCGCAAACTTCTCAAGTTCTGCCCGGGTCAAATTTCGATTTCTTTTTTGGTGAGTAACGGCGACTAATTGACTGATTTAGTATGTAGTGTTACAAACAGGACAGAAGCGTACTGTGGAATTCTTGAGGAAAAAGGGGGAAAAGACAATCGACAGAAATTTCCGCATACTACCCAGGTAATATCTAAGGAAGAGGAAGGGAGAAGGCGAAACCCGGTACCGGCACGTAGCCTACTCCTGTCGAATAGCACCGAGGGGGCCGCCAGGCTTAACGTCCCCATCCGACGGACAAATCACTATCAACTGTGACATATGCCTTCTCCTCATATGCACTACGGACAGATTTGTAATTTAACCCAGGAATATTGGTGCACAATTTAGTGATTAGAAGTTGTGCACCGACATCTCTCCTAGTTCCGAGGTACAAACTTTAAATGAAAATTTCTGACTCCGTCGGGAATCGAACCCGGGCCGGCTAGTCTGGAGGCAGACACGCTACCAGAGCTAACTCAACGGACATGGTTCTACTAATGTTAAATTAAATAAATTTAAATATAATAATAATAATAATAATAATAATAATAATAACAATAAATTCATTGTACTTCCTACAAATTTCGACATTGCGTAGAACGAATTATCAAGGGCCCGGTTGGCTCGTTTTAGTGCTGTAATCTATGACATGGTCTTCCTAACTTTATTTCCTTCCCACGAGAAGCCATGCAGAGAATTGTATCGCCCTTCACAATCCATCTCTCTCGGCAGGGTTTGCACTCGTAAAACTCATATACAACGGATAGAATGGTGGTCACTCGACTACCAAAGACGACTGAAGAAAATCGGATACAAGTTCCTTTTATGGGAAGGTAGATCAGCGAACTGATTAGACACTAGTTGTGTGATTTAATTTAAATTTACTATAGAAAGAGAACGGAAGAGCAATCAGGGATACAATTTTAAAAAGTATTATTTCTTCATTTTCACAATTAATGGACGACTCAAAATTAATTTCTTGCGTTCAGTTTTACAAAGGTAGAAATTTCTGCGTAAATTATGTAGATAAGAACATGTTTTACACATTGATTCTATAATAATTAACATATCTTTTTCAGATGTGGCTACGAAAACTTGTAGTGGGAAGATTGTGCACAATTTCAAATGTATTTGTCGATTTTGTTTTAACAACAGTGTTGACCTTTGAAACGTTTGCAGTTCCAACGGACTAGAACGAAGCTGTAACACGTGAATTCGACCGTGCCATTCCGTCGCTTCTAAGCCAGCATGAGTAGTGTGAGGAGCTACGTATGCACATAAAAAACTGATGTACACTTCTCGCTCTTGGACTACGACAATCGTGATTGAGTTGAGAAGTAAAATTCGACCTTGGCTTTCATGTGATGTGGCAGGTAACTCGTGTACGTCACTAGCGCTAGAACTCAACAGGTTAAGAGTGGAAGTTCCACGAACCACTTGCTAGAAGAAAGAAATATACAGAGTGAAAGTGATATAGCTGTGCAGATTTAAGTGGTCTATAGAATGCAGTAAAATAAATATAATAAAACATATTATGCGTAAGTACGTGGTTAATTAGAAAAGTTTGGCAACAGAGCATCGCCAGCTTACTTACGAATTCACACATGCATTCAGGTCTGAATAGTAGCATTCTGTCTCTTATTCACTGCAGTAAGTTTGCCGTCAGATTTCCTAGTAGCAAGAAATAACGATACGAGATCGTCAGTATTTGCTTGGTTTCCGCACAAAACCAATCCGCGGAAAGTGTAAAATTCCACATTCAGTATTCCCAACCTAACACATATAACAATTTCCTTCTTCTTACCGCTTAAGTGACATATTGATTTTACTGCTTTAGGCTTTTAACATATTATTTTTTAGAGACGTTCAATATATTAATAATTATAAATTGGAAACTTACCACTGCAATTTCACCTAAATTGCAATGTTAATTATTGTTTTTAAATATTTGCAACAATTAAGTAAACTCTACAACTCCACTAAAGTTACTGCATTCGTGATGCAAATAACATTAAGGAAGCAGTGAAAAAATCAACAAGACCGGAAAAATTAAACTTGCCGATGTTATTACTGCAATATGTTATATAAATAATATTGTTAAAATATTAAAATGAAAAATTAATCATTACATAACCTTACCGTTTGTTTTAAGTTCGCATTTATAGACTGGGGGGAAAAAAGACAGACGTATATCACGGCCTGCTGGAGTATAGTAAACACAGAAAACATTTTAAAGCAACAATGTTGAAGATAGATATTTTTGTTTTGCAAATTTGCCGTCATTGAACAGAAACCAAGATGGAGATTTCATTGCAACTAATTAGAAATTCCTTTTTCAGGTATGTAATAAACGATCTTCGCACAAAATAATGTACGATACACGAGCGGTATGTTTTCTTTCAATTCTCGGAAATTAAAAAAGCTCAACTACGTTTCGCTTTTTCAAACTTTTCCTCGAACATGAAAACTTCAACATACCGCTCTTGTAACGCATATTACTATTATTGCGTTACAACGATGAGAAGGCTGCAACATCTGAAAGCTCCTGCCGCATACTTATTATATTATTGCCACTCATTGCTGCGAGAGATTGGGAAAGTACAAATATAGTGCCCACTTCTCAAAGTATTCACCTCTTGAATACTACATCATTAATGGACATAATATGCCTTCTAAGCTTCCAGTCTATTTTAAACTTATCTTAACTTTTAAACACTGGCACACAAATTGATATGTTTTCATACAATAAGTAATTATTCTAAGTGTAGCCTTACTTCATTTGATTGTTTATTTTATCTGATTGTTTTTAACTTAATACTATGTATGATGCCATGACTCAAAACCACACTTATCTTTAAAATGAGCATGCTTGGTTTGAATTACGTATGTGTTTTTATTCATTGTATTGCTTTCACCTTTGTTCAATTTGTTTTTGTCTGCCTTACTATTTCACCTGAAGATGACTTATATGAATAGTCGAAAATATTTGTGATACATAATATAATATAATTAGTGAAATACACTTTTAATGTGATGTAACAGAATTCATTCTGCTTTCACATTTTAGATGAGTTATTGACTGGAAATTGTACAAAACTATTTTTATATTACAATCTTAACTTATCTGAATTTTCAACATGACATTTTAATTTACTTAATTGAGTCACATGCAATAATCTTTACTTTCAGGGTGCCAACTTATCAAACTAGTGTAACGCTAGCAAAGTCGTTAATAACAGATATTACAAAACAATAATGTTGGCATCGGTCCAGGGGTAATTAATTAGCACGTTATTCAATCGCCATGTTAAAAAAGTCCTACCATCAGTCTTGCGAGTTAATGATTATTTATTTTTTATTCAGAATAGCTTTATATTGGATATGATGGATATATACCCTTATAAATAGTCTGCAGCATTTATATGCGGAAAGTATGTTGACAAATTTATAAGCATTATAAAACTTAATATTTTGATAATTAATTACTAAACAATAAGAAACTAAACCTAATCCATCCCACCTTAATAACATTCTAGTACATTTGCATATAGTTGAATGATACAATTTTGTAAATGAAGTGAAATATCTTACTTTTTATTATAGTAAGTTCATTGAGTGTACAAATACAAAAGGAAAGGCTGGTATATTTTAATGAAAGTAAAAATAAAATTCCTACTGGCTGAAAACGACTCCTTTATAATTTAAATGTATTATTATTTTAATTACTCTAAGTCCAGAATGGGTATTTTCGAAGTAGTCGACAACAAAATTATTTGACGGCACGTCACAACTTCTATGAACTTAGTTTTATTCTACAACTACTTTTATTTCAATGTATATGTATGCTGCTTGTTCTTTAAAGTTTTATTTTCATGCACAGTAAATAAAACTTCATATGGAACAATATGGGCCGGGAAATTTAAACTTAAGCCCACACTAAAAATTTTTTCATACGGATACAGCATCATATATTCTTTTATGTTCGCATGTAAAAAGAAAAAATGGCTTGCAATTTAAGACATATGTGCAGGGGTAACTGTCGGTGTAAACAAAGGTCTCCGTGAATAAAATTTTAACATCAAGTAGATTTCCTATAAGGTTAATGCTTATGTAACACATTTTAGAATAGTAATTGATTTTTTAAAATTGTAACGAAGTTTTATAGCAAACAAAGTATATTAATTTTGTATAATTTTATCTTTAAATTCTGAACTAAGTAACTGAATAGTGACCGAAGTAATTTAACCATTTAGGCATAGAATCACGAAGGATTTACTTATTCCATTTCTGAAATCAGACCATCAATCGCTAGGATAATAAATATTGCACTCCTTGTTTTTCATTGATCTCTCGAATCTTCTTTCTAATAAAACAACTGGAAAAAATGGGAAATATAAGGCATTTTACATCACTTGAATACAGCGAAGTGTATTTTATTGTATCAAAGAGCTATTTTTTTTAAATACATATTACAGTTACCCCTTTCTGTTGTCTTCATTTTCCAATTTTATGCGTATTTCGTATACGTTTCTAAGTCGTGGCATATTGTTTATTGCCGCCTACATGTTGGAATCTGCATTCAAGATCTTCTGATTACCAAATTTCTTGTTTGGGAAAATATCTTGCACAAGACGAAATATCTAAATATATGTTCTATTGTTTCATGTAACATATTTTATTAAAATTATGTTACTCCATATATTTTTAAGTGCTTCTTTTTAGACATGATTTTACAGTACACGCGGTGATCCAGAGGCTAACAAAGTCATTATTAACATGAACATAATCTTTTCTTTTTCCCCACTGCCGTTGTTATTTTATGTTGTTAAAATATTGTTCTCCTCATAGCATAATCGTCTGTTATTTCCACGCAACTCGCATATTTAGCATTTTATTATAATATGTTCTGTACAAATAAGCATTTACTTCTGCTTCACATAGAAAATGAACGTTTCCATGGTTTCTGCTGATCATTCAGTGATGTTTTAGCCAGTTTATAGAGGTTATAGTGTCTGTACTGGCTGCAGCTAGTGATGCGTATCGGCACAGGACACTTAACAAGAAGCCAAGCGCTGTTGCAACACGTTATTTGAACAACATGCTAGTTAGTTCTTTACTTACGAGTTGAAACTAAGTTTCGTGTTGGGATTAAAGTAAGATTATCGGACATCTTCGTTTCCCGGGAACAGTCTCTAAATTTTGCTGACCTTGTCTACATATATTGTTCTTAGACATGTAATATAAACTATTAAACTATATGTAGGTGCGAAAAACACCTTTGTAAGATTATACAAGCATGTATATTATAAATTGTAAAGGAGAATGTTAAATAAATAAATAGATAAATAAATAAATGAATAAATAAATAAATAAACAAATAAAAATAAATATATAAGTGAATGAATAAATAAGCAAACGAATAAATAAATAAATGAATTAATGAGTGAATGAATATATAAATGAATAAATATACTAACAAATAAGCAAATAAATAAATAGTTGAGTAAATAATATATATAAATTAATATGTAAACGAATAAACGAATAAAGGAGTAAATTAATTAATAAACAGATAATTAATTTTTTTACTAATTTAATTACAATATTTCCTTCCTCACTTGTGATCCCAAATCTTACTTTCAGAGATAACCAAGATAATTTATGGCTAAAGCAAATGGACAGGCAGATAAGATGAAATCACTTTCAATTATTTTAACCTTATATATTAGTTGTAACTGAAAGAAGTTATTTTATTTCATTTCATTTCATTCAGTGTGTTGCCCAAGGGCAGGTCTTTCACTGCAAACCCAGCTTTCTCCAATCTTTCGTATTTTCTGCCTTCCTCTTTGTCTCCTCATATGAACCATAAAAATAAGTTATGATAGGCTACGTTCAATAAGTCACAAAATTACAGAATGTACGCTATTGAAAATAGGATTAACTGACCATGATTGTAGTTCCTGTGAATTCAGTCGCCCATTACGAAAAGTTATAATGTTGTGTAAGAAATGCTCAAGCTGTTTTATTTTTTATACACATGGAGTTGCGTCCCATCTCCCTTGCTCTTCCTTCCACCTAAGTAGCGGGTCAACGTCGCTCCGAAGTGAATTATTAAACAGCATCCTGATTAAGTCTGTGAGGACTGAAATCTTCTTCCATGTATCATTTAAAGAGTATCCCTGTATAGTTCATTACATTTTTCTTTTCTACTCGGGGACTACAATTTCTACAGTGCAGCGAGTATTACATGGTCATATCATCTTTCAAGTTACTCATTTTATAGAGCACAGAATGCTACATAAAATATATTTTAACCATGATAATTCAGTTTTCAAGGCAATTTCCTGGAAAGAAAATTTAGATTTTTCAACTTTGTGCTATTTTTGACGTGAATACAAGTCCAATAATATGGTGCCATGAAAGAAAGACGATCAACACTGTTTCGGGCCAGTTTATCGCGCATATACTCGTAATTTCTAAACTACATGACATATTCCAATGAAATAAGCGGCAATGGACAGATGAAAGATCAATGTGTCCAACGTGATCTTGAGTAGGAGCGGGTGACGTCAGCTATTGATACGCGGATGAGTGAAGTTGAGGTACGAATTGGCAAGTCGCGCGGCAGCCGATTGAGTGTAACTCGAGAATGCGAATCAATAGAACATTCGCAGTGATGTCAAACGATTAATAACGAACAAGACTGCAATCTCAATTGAGCAACAACCAGCAGTCGACAAGTTAAATTGGAAACATTCGCGAGTGAATTTGAGTAAAGAGAGAAAATATCGAGTCATAAGTAGCGAAAATAGGAGCGGGCGTGAAAACAACGGATAACTTACCTTAAAATTAACATCCCATCCCGAGAGACGTATTCACGTATAAAATCTGCGGCTGTTACAGTCTTCCTCGATTTTTTCTTTTTACGTTTCTAAACTTGTAACAGGTCTCCTAGAGTTGTATTACTAAAAACTTTGAAAGTTCGCCTACTCTGTAATGCCAGTAACATATGGTTAATAGAAGTAAGAGATGCTAACTATCATGATTGTAGGTCAGTATTCCAATAAAAACAACAGAATTTTCACGAAAATGACACTTAGGTCCTTATTTACTTCAAATCCTCAAATATAAAACAGTAATCTGTCTAAGAGATAATTTCATTGAAGAACTTATAAAAAGGGAAGTTACAGACACTTAATAATAATAATAATAATAATAATAATAATAATAATAATAATAATAATAATAATATAATAGTTCTTTATTTATACTGGCAGAATTAAGGCCATAGGGCCTTCTCTTACACTCTACCAGGTCACAAATTATACAAGCAGTTAAAATTTAACAAAAAGTTAAAGAACAGAATACTAGCATATTACAAAAAAAAATAATAATAGCATAATAAAATCGACACTAAACAACATGAAAATAATACCATAATAGGAAAAAAAAAGAAAGTAAAATACATTGGAATATAGTGAAAGCAACTCATTTAGTACAAATGGTTAATATGGAAAAACGTAAGGAAGAATATATCAAAATGGAATGTAATAAAATAGTAATATAAAAGAAAATAAATACAAAAATTAAATAAAATTCACGATAAAAAGGCTATGATAATAAATTCATCGACTGATAAAAAGAACAAAGAGGGGAAAGGAAGGAAAAAGAAATATATAGCCTATATTTTTACAAAACTATGGCAGAGAAAAGGGCTTATAACTGAAAGGAATCTAATTCAAAAAGTGTAATTTTAATTTATTTTTGAAACTAGACAATGTCCGACAGTCTCTGACATGTTGTGGTAGAGAGTTCCAGAGATGAGCTGCAGAGACACTTAGTTACTAAGTCAAATTTATTATCTGATTAAGAAAACGAAGTATACATTTATAGAATTGATGTGTAAATTTTTCTAATAGATTCTATCTTTATATATATATATATATATATTTTTTTTTTCAGATATAAGAATGTAACTTTTCTGCCAGTTTACTATCACAGTAACTTCATTCTTTACGAAGTTCTTTTCTTCCAGTCCCAAAATAGGGTTAACAAAAGCTATCTGAAGAAACTTTTTGGGGTCGTATGGGACAGCGTGACATAGTTATTTTGTTCAGTAGTCATAAGTCTACTGCACATCATTAAATAATCCGTATATTAAGACGTGATTTATAATAACTAATAAGAAAGAAAACAATAGCAATATTCTTTCATTTTATTATAATTGATAAATTAGATTGAATATTTAAAGGAAAGATCGCTAACGTCTGTGCAAAAGTCTAGTGGCGCGGGAGAATTACCTTATCGGCTGGAAAATGCAGACGTATCCCCTGATAACAGTTGCTGCTTTTGTAATGTGGGCAGGGTACGTAATCGATTTCATCCTTCACTGGTGTATTGTAAATTACACTTTTCATACATATGCATCAGCAGAAAATAGACGGTTATAGATTCGATAACTTTGGATGCCACAACAAAGTAGGTAAGCTTATCCAAATAGTGTTTATTTATTCTTTAAATAGTTTTCAGTTCAAGGTCACTCCAAAAAGTTAATCCAGAAAGTAGTTCTTCAACGTTCCGTTCCATAACTTTCTCGGTCTTTTATGCTCTATTTTATACCCGAATTGAATAGTGTGATCCCAAACTCGGTCAGTCCATTCGGCTATTTTTATGATTTATACATACAGGGTGTTTCACGAAGATTGTGCAATAGCCTACTTTAGAATGTGATTTCTGACATTATTCTGATGAAAAAATTTCATATATATGAATAGTTTCGGATAAAATCACGTTTCTTTCTTCCGTAACACGCAGTCTTGTGAACTCTCTCTCTCTCTCTCTCTCTCTCTCTCTCTCTCTCTGGACGTCTGGAGCTGTATGTGTTACAGTACAGGTGATAGCAACGACACAAAATCTCGTGACATCAGGGTCAGGGTTAGAGATAACTCAACACTGGTACAACGTATCTACCTAGCATTCGAACAAAGGAAGTTAGGGAATGAGGCGCGCTCAGTTCACACTCGGGCGGCTACGTGTATTACTGCAGAAGGTGAGGTATTTGAAAACCGGCTTTAATATAGATTTTTAGGTGAGTAATAACGTGAATGTTCTTTAATGAACTTATAATACACCCAGTACCATTGTTGTAAATAATTTAAATGCTTAAACCTTCATAATATCTACGTTTATGTTTAACATTCAGGAGGACGCAACTCACTCAATTTAAAAAAATGTGACATGTTTATATGAACTTTTTTTTTTCATCAGAATAATGCCAAAAATCACATCCTAGAGTATTGCATAATCTTCGTGAAACACTCTGTATATACGAGCTTTTAGATACCTCTCATTATAATTTAGGCTTCTTTTCTTCCAAAACAACGCCAATCCTTGTTAAAAAGTTAGTGTTATTGTACATGTTACTTGAAAACTCGCTCAGTCCGTAGATTGGTGGATGAAAAGAACTAGCCCAGTCCTTTCATAAAAATGGACTGACCGCGTTTTGGGATCACATTCTTCAAGTAATGGCTACGGAGTAACGGTTAGCATGTAGCATATCTGACCATGAAACGAGCGGGCTAAGGTTCAGATCTTGGTTGGAGTAGTAAGTTACCTAGTTGGTTTAAGTAACTTGGTTGATTTTTTTCCGAAGTTTTCTCTCAACCCATTAAGAGCAAATGATGAGTAAATTCTGGCGCTGGATCCTGGACTCATTTCACCTTCATTCCACTCAGACGCTAGATAACTACCGCAGTTGATAAAGCTCGTAAAATAAACTAATAATAAATAAATAATAACCCGAAATTTTACTTATGGCGTAGGCAATTCTTCTATGTTTACTGTGTATTTTATTAAGAATTTAGGTATTCAGAATTTCACTCAATCCATTATTATACAATGCTTTATACTTTTTAGACATGTAGCCTAATACAGAATAATAATATAGAAAACTCTGGATTTGAAAAACATTAAAACAATGTTTTCAGTTTTTATGACATTGTCTGTTCCAGTATTGTTGTATGAAGGAAAATGTTTGAACAAAAACAACAAAAGAGAATCTATGTATATTTCATAATTTATTAGAGTTACCTCGGAGAAGTAGCGGATTTCGAACTATTGGCCATTTTAGAAACCAAGACATAAGAACCGAACAATTGACAGAATTAAGTGAAGAGAATGGAATATAAAAATAACCAAACATATTTTACAACAGTAATTTAACTAGAGTTTTGATTTATCTAAAGAAAACCAAAACTCGAATGGGCTTTAAATGACTATTATACAATTAGAAGAAAGTATATGAAGATTATAAGAAATAAGGTACTCTAATACAATAAAATATTAATTCACATACTGAAATTCTATTTCACTAATGTTAGCTTCACCAAAATGTTTGAACGGAGCCGCCATTTTCAGTCTGTGCTGTAAACAAATGACGATCGCAATGCATGTTTTATAGTACCATAAAGAATTTGCAGTTTGAAATGTTGGCAAACAAAGAGTCAAATGATAGGGAGGTGATAAAAACAGAAGAAAGTAATATAAGGATTAGAAGAAATAAAGCACTCCAATATAATAAAATAGATATTAATTGACTTACTAAAATTCTATTTCACTAATGCTATCTTTACCAAAACGTTTGAGCGGAGCCGCCATTTTCAGTTCACTATCCTTGTTGGGAAATAAATGACGATCGTAAAGTATGTTTTATAGCACCGTAAAGAATTTGCAGTTTTAAATGTTGGCAAATAGGAAACAATGCTAAGGTAGTGATAAAAACAAAAAATGTTAGGGAAGTGATACAATTAAACAAAAAGCTAGGGAAGTGATAAAATTGTGCGATAAGCAACCATGATTGGTTGAAAGACGTCCTTTCGTACTGTTTTATTGGTAAAAAGTAGTATGACGTAGTAAAAGTGTAATAGTCTAAATAATCATACAGCTATGAGATAAAGATAAAATGTAAATAATTAAGAATTTACCTGAACAATTTAAAAATACTTACCACCGAAAATTATAACTGCAGATAATGAACATATTGGTTATCTTTTATCCAGGATGAAGAATATAAAAAAATGTACCGAAATATCATAAATATATACATACTCCTAAAAATAATGTTGTGTAAGATGTATTCCCCACTGTAATAATCACGATAAAATAAGAAAACAAAAATATCTAGGCTATCATTAAAGACGAAGAAATCGTGATACACTTCTTTGGATTTCGCTTTGAAAGAGCGTGTCTTCTGTATCCGTGAGAGAAGATTGTTTTCTTTCTTTCAACGATTTCCGATATGGACCAAGAAAAGCACAGGGACTTCACAGATGAGAAAACAAAGCAAAATATGACACCACTCTGCACAAAGACAGAGTCCAGCTAGTAGTAAAGGCGTACTATGTACTTACCTCGAAGCTTATTTTTCCCGTCTGGTTGTGTTTGATAGTATTGAACACATAGTGGGCGTATTGGCTGGCATCTGAAAACAGAACAAAAGATATACGTCTACTTTATTGCCTCTTTCTTCTATATAAGCACTTGGCAAAATCTCAGCCCTATATTGACTTACTAGAGTACGAGTAACAGAATAAACGAAACACTATTGGCCATGACCTGCTCCATATAGATCTCTGTTTGCCGCATAACGAAATAAGAAGACTTCTAGGTTTACAGTTTGAACTCATAGGTTTTTCACTGACTGAAAGCTTGCTTTTAGTTATACAAATGGTGGTCATTACGCGGCCCGCGGGCCGCATGCGGCTCTCAAAGACATTTGTTGCGTCTCTTGAACTAACATTACTATTACTATTATTTTTGAGCATTGTTTTTAATTTTTGCAATAATGTGTAACTGGAGAAAACTTTGGTTACTCTGCATCATTATTGGCAGTGTAGGTGTCTACGTATTTGTTTTCTTAAGGGTATATGTACGTGAACGACCACAAATATTATCAGAAAATGCAGGCTCTAAATTTCTAAAATTTTATAAGGAAATGAACTCACAATTGGACACAAAAATTACACGGTACCACAACAAGACTTATTAGAACTTAAGCATCTGATAAAAAGTACAAAAAAGATTAGTAATAATATTTTTTTTGAATTCACTTTTTACGTTAAATTGAATTTTCCAGACTTTGAAAATTTTCAAACATTTTATTTCATAACTCCACAACTATTAGAGATAGAATTCTGAAATATTGTGCACTGACTTAACATGCATTTATGCAAAAGGTAGACTACAATAATGCCCATTTCTTTGAAAATAGGAAAATTAGGTCAGAAAACATTATGTAAATTTTAATATATTTTATATAGGACAAATAAAAAATTAATTGTATTAAAATAAACAACTCTACATGTCTGAGAGTAGTTTACTTTTCATAAATAAGTGTTCATTACATGCAGGAAAAATATTAAAGATGTCAGAGAGACCATAACAATGTTATGGTTACTAAACGATGTAACTGCAGAATTTTGTTTTGTTTTTTTTTTCCCACACTTTGATAAAACTGGTTTGAAAAATATTATTAGTAACTTTTTTATACTTTTATTAGATATTTAAGTTCTAATAAGTCTTGTTGTGGTACCTTATAATATTTGTCCAATTGTGAGTTCATTTTCTTCTAAAATTTTAGAAATTTAGAGCATGCATTTTATGATAATATTTGTGGTCGTTCACGTACATATACCCTTAAAATTAAGGTAGTGTCGTGTCTCATGTGTTTATTATGTCTTGATATAATAATGGGTTATTTTGATTTTTCTGGTATGACTTAGTTACAATTGCATTTATACAACCATTTGTAATGCATTTGAATATGAGACTGGTAATCAATTTAGAATTTTGAAGAATATTCATTTACGAATGTTACAATAATATTTTAAAATCTTTGTTAATGTATGTAATTTTTGCTTGCAATAGTAAACTTAAACTTCTTGAAAGACTAAACGGCTCTTTAGCTCCATATTTTGATAATAAAGTTGTTTTGTTCAGTGGCGTAACGTGGGAAGAATTGTATGACAATATAAATTATTAAAAATTCGCTAGATGCAAATGTATTATGATTAAATACCTCAAAAACATAATATTACCCTACTATATTTTATTTTAACATTGACTGGACTGCAGAAACCAATATTGAAATAAATGTAAAATTCATTGTAATAATTTGTGAAATTTTCAAACTATATTTGTCCTATATTAAATTCATTTACTTGTGTAACATATTTAGAAATAAACATAGATCCGCACTTAAAACGTTTTTATCTTGATAGACATTACAATAGCATGCATTTTAAATTTGATAACAAGTATCCAAAATATTCTCAATCAAGGATAGAACAACTGAAAATGTTAAAAGTTTTCCATAATATCAGAACAAAAAGTAATGTATTTCACTATTGACAACAAAAGTAATATCATACCACGTAACAGAAATTAAGTCATTTACGGATGAGAAAATTATTACAAAGTGCCTTCTAGCTGTATGTGACTCTTTATTTTCTAAATTTCCAAACTCAAAACAGAGTATGCCTAAGGTGAAATTAAACAACAAATCAACTTGCTCGTATTGATATGATTTTGGAGAAGAGTAGCAGAGTTTGCCCATCAACTTCAAAATACCAGTAATGTCTACGTGTTAGTTATGTTACTTTATATTCAAATAATAATAATAATAATAATAATAATAATAATAATAATAATAATAATAATAATAATAATAATAGTAGTAGGCCAATAATTTATTCACTAAAATCATCATTCTTCAATACTGAGAAATTCATTGTGGCTCTCGGCAAATTACTGTTTCTCTCTTTTGGCTCTTCTCTAATTTCTAGTGGGTATCACTGGATACAAGAAAGAGAGCACAATGCGACTGTAATGTAGTTTTTAATTTTCAATTTGTCAAACTAAGTCCAGCAGGAACATAAATAAGAGAGGTAGAGTTAGATATGGTCACAGTGACGGAATACTTAGTATCCCAAAGCTCGTCAGTACAAGCAGGCTTTTTGTGCATTCATTCTGGAACGAGTTGCATGCAGATTGTCCCGCCAGGCTAAGGCGGCCTTACCATTTGCCACACTATGCAAGCCTCTCCACCTGAAGCTAAGTGTGTGTACTTTTATTTAGATTACATTTTGTCACTGATCCAATCAATCCCTTCCTGGAGTGTCGTACCGAAATAATTGAGAGTCACTTTACCATCATGCACTTGGACTTTGCTCGTGAAATGTGGACCTAGTATGTCATGGATAATGGGAAGTGTTATCTGTAGAAAACATCAACAAAAAAAACCTTCTTTGTCTACCAAAAATTTCATTCGACGTCGCCACTTGACTAACGGTACGGTGGAAAATGAGAAAATCTACAATAAAAAAGAAAAAGGATTATACTTAACTCTAAAGATCTCTCTCTAAGACAGTGCTGTCATGGTAATTCTTTTCTTGGCCATACGCCCCACCCCCTTGTTTTTTTCCCTTGAAATATATTTTACTCTCCTCTCTCTATCTCTCCAACTGTTATTTAATGTTTTTTTTTAATATTAGAGAAGATGTAAAGAAATTGTTTTTCTTTACATTTTAATTGTACAGTAGTGGCAAAAAAACCGGACCGACCCTTGTAGCTGATTTCAGAGCCTTGTTCACTCCAGAACACGATAGACTGGTAACTAAGACTTTCGTGGTTCGAATCCTGCCAGGGAAGGAAACTTTTTTTTGTTCCTTATTCAAATTTATTCCCAGTACTTTTCGATTACTGGTAAAATTCAAGTTCTGGGAATAATAAGTTAATTAAGTAGTAACATATCGCTGCAATCGAAAAGTATTGGGAATAAATTTGAATAAGGAACAAAAAAAAGTTTCCTTCCCAGGCAGGATTCGAACCACGATAGTCTTAGTTACCAGTATATCGTGCTCTGGAGTGAACAAGGCTCTGAAATCAGCTACAAGGGTCGGTCTGCCTTTTTTTTTTTGCCACAAGTTTCATTTAAAGAATATAACATGTAGCACCACCGTATATGAACACTTGTCTCGATGAATCTTGAATTGTGTATTTGAAGCACTTCTTGTTTTTCAACCATTATTTTACATAATTCTGGATTCCAGTCCTGTAGAGATGGACAATTTTTGGTTATGAACATCAAACAAAATACATTAGGAACAGCAAGAGATAATCTAAGATCTGACAAAATTTTCTTTTCCCCATACGATTAATTAAAAAAAATTGTAGGTTCTCATATGATGTATGGCCTTGTATGGTCTCCATGACAGTACTAAGACCAATAAAGTAAGTTTTCAGGAACTGGGCTCTCAAGAAACACAAAAACTACTGCAACTCAAGTGAAGACTGCAGACACTCTAAGGCCCTCATAAGAGATTTTGATAAAACTAGTCAAGTGATTTATTAAAATTGAGCAAGAAACAGATTTGCTGGGCAGTCGGATTCTTTATAGGACACTGTGCCCTTAAGCCCTTAAGAAGAACCTGCACAAGATGGGCCATAACATCAATCTAGCCTGTGCTCGTTGTTCACAGGGAGATGAATCTGTAGCTCATCTGTTGTGCTACTGCAATGCACTCGCCGATCAAAGAGCTGTCATCTTTGGAAAACACTTTCCAAAACTTGATGAGCTATCGTACTTTGATTCAGTTCATGAAGAACATCAAACTATTGGACTTATAGGATATTATGACGGAGATGTGCAATAGATCTTTAAGGTCGCAGTGCTAGGGCTGTCATAAATTGTTAAATTCAATTCAATTCAATTAAAAAAATATCTCTAAAAATATTATGGGCGTGTTTACCGAAAGGAATGCATTTGGTATATTTTGTACACTATTCTGTATAGTAAAATTTGCAAGCGCATACACATATAATAATTTAATATAATATATGCGCGCACTTTCGAAACTAGGTCGCTTTACTTATGAAAAGAGGGCGTTACTTCATGGATCTATTATGGAGCAGAAATATTAATATTCTTCGTCCTTCTAACGCCATGAATAGTAAAGTGGAAGACACTGTTGTAGAGCACGTCACCTGCTTGCTACACGCAGTCTAAGTATTCATGGTGAAAAGCAGCCAAAGAGAGATCTCTATTCCGAGAGTTCAAATAGCCCGGTTCACCGTTCTTCTTACTTTAATTTTTCTTACCTACAAGGAATATAAGTTATTTACAGTTAATAGAAAACTTTATTTATAAAACCGAACTATACTGAACGAAACAGTTCTCTCCTGCTCTATAGTTTCGTTGTAAGCAATACATTTTCGGTACATTCTTGGTTTTTATACGACTATAACTAACAACTCTTTATTTTACATTCATCTCGACTATAAAGGCTATTCTTAATACGAAAATGAAGAAAGGGCGATTGAAATTATAATGAGAAGTAAACTATTAATGCTAGAGAGGAAAAGTTATTTAAACGTACTTTGAATTTAATCTTAGGTTCTTTTTTCTTTAAAAATCAACTTTGTCTAACAGAAATACCAATTGTAAATATGTTATTGATGTTTAGTTAACTGTCCAAAAGCAGGTTCGAATTCCAAAAATGACATTAATAAAGCATCACTTATGAAACAACTAGGCCTACAACAGGAGATAGTCCACACCTGTGGAGTAACGGTCAGCGCGTCTGGCTGCGAAACCAGGTGGCCGGGTTCGAATCCCGGTCGGGGCAAGTTACCTGGTTGAGGTTTTTTCCGGGGTTTTTCCCTCAACCCAATACGAGCAAATGCTGGGTAACTTTCGGTGCTGGACCCCGGACTCATTTCACCGGCATTATCACCTTCATATCATTCAGACGCTAAATAACCTAGAAGTTGATACAGCGTCGTAAAATAACCCAATAAAACAGGAGATAATAGCGTAGGGTGGCCAGTTTCTTTCCCCCTTGTAGACATCGCTGACTAGTAACACATTACTTACGCTAATCAGACTTCAGATGTATACAAACAATAATTGTTCTTCCTCTGACACATATCGTTAAGTGAGATGTACTGCCTGATAATAGATGTACATATCAGACAGAACTTCAATCAGAGGTATGTGAATATGTATCAATGTAATATTATATTTTATTAGAAACGTAATAAATTCCATCTTTGTGTAAAGAAATTGTCATAGGTAATATCACAAAAGATTAATTTGTCCAAAGAAAATGAAAACCTTGCGACATTTGATGATACTTCTTCGCGAATAGGTTAATAATCAATTAATTAAATTACGATAACGCATACTATTCACTTAGCCCACATCGTGTCATATTTCATTCTCAGTTTTAAAGAAAGAATAAAAATATTTATTTACAATTGATAATAGCGTCACCTAGTGTTAAATTCTCTAACTACAAAGTTATAATATAACTATTCATATTTGTTATAAAGAAAATGAAATGTCAAGTGATGGAAATTTAATTAACTTACAATATTATGGAAGTGATGAGGGTGCGAATTAACGGGGGATGGAGATTTCCCCCTCATAAATTCATATTAACACCCCTGCCAAGGATAACTTCTATTCTCCTCACGAAATATAATTGTTTTAATACGAGTATATGTACTTTATAAAGTATAAAGTAAGCAAAGAAAATAATATTGATGTGTTATCATCACCGGAAAACTGACAACAATCAATAACTTAGGAATTACACATCTTATATTAAGCCTGTTCGATTTATTGATTTATTGATAAAAACAGTCGTGGTATCACAGGTACATAGACAAAGTCAAAAGAAAAATAAAACATACAAACACAATAAAACACTATATCAATACTAGTTTCCATAAATTCATTTATATCATAAAAAGGGTTTTTGATTACCCAGTCGCGAATAACACACCTAAATCTATTAAAATTAACAATATGTGCACTATAAGCAAGTTTATTAAACATAGACAATGCAATTGATGTAAACCATTGTTTAGACTTGGCTAATCTAACCCTAGGGGTCACAAGATAATAATTATGTCTTGTACCATAATAATGAATCTCGCTATATGGATATTAACTATTTAAATTTGACTTAATTTTAATCAAACAATACAAATATACAAATTCACAATAGTTAAAATTCTTTCAGAAATAAACGAAGGTCTGCAGTGAACATCAGATTCAGTCAAAATGCGTATTGCCTTTTTTTTTTTTTTTTTGCAAAAGAAGTACTTGATCAATTTCCTGACAATTTCCTCACAAAAGAATACCATAAGTAATAATACTATTAAAAAAAGAAAAATACGGGGTTTTAAGAAATCCTTTAGGTACAAGGTATCTAAGTCTCCTTAACAAATAGATTACTCTTGACAATCTAATATACAGGTCATTAATGTGATCTTCCATGTCAACTTAGAGTCAAGAACAACACCCAAGAGTTCAACTTGTTCACAGATATAATTATTATTATGATCAAGATGCAGGACAACCAACTCAGTGCGACCAAGCGTTGAGCCGTATCGAATGAGGATAAAAATAATTTTATATATAGTATTCTCTATCTAGGATTCTATCCCTCCTCATCAGAAATCTTAATTCGCACCCTGTAAGTGACGTTCATTAAAAGTAAATTGATTTGTTGTGCTTGTTGTTTAGGAAATTGATGTTGATTGTTCCTTATTTATTTCTGGAGATTACTGCGAAACATTAGCGACAAAACAAAAATGACTATGAAATCGACAGTATTTCAGTTATAGATGCCTCTGATTGTTTAATATTCAACGGTTTCTTCAACTTGATGAGTTTGCACACGAGTAAAATAGGCATTTTAATTCTCTGCTTAATGCAAATTCTACTCAAATCTCATGTCCTGAATCCGATCAAGGTTTGTCAAACAAAATTTCCATTCGGAATAATTGGCGACGTAGCAACGCAATGCATTTGCATTTACTAACGACGTATCTTGTTGGCATTTCTTTTGAAATCAGAGAAGATAAACCGTTGTCAGGAAGTATGGATATTTTACTCACTATTATACAAGTCGATATTAATTAGAATACTACGTTAACCAATCAGTTCTAAGAAGAAACGACGCCTCTGCTAATAGAAGTCGGAAAATAAATTGGTCAACTTTTATATCTGAAATGAAAGGCAATTATAAACAAAGGAAGAAACCATCAATTATCAAGTTGTGAGGGTTCGGATTGAGATGCTGTGTGGAGGAGTGACGTGTTGATTGATGAGCACACACCCCAGTGAAGCGGCTCTGATCCGTCTTCCGGAACACGCCGCTCCCAACTACGGATATGAGTGCACCAAAGCTCCCGTCCACCATTCCACTGCCATAAATAGTCTGCACTCTACATCACTAATAGCAGATTTCTCTCCTGATTAATTTTTAAGGTTTGTCGAACAAGTCTTCTTCATTGGCTTTGCGTTTCGCAGCATTTGTAATCATCTGACGGTGTACAGTTACATATTTTTCATTGTTGTGGTTTCCTCCTGTAATTAAAAGAATATCACCTTCAACAGTTGTCAGCTTGTCATTATTTTGGCATTACACATTTTCAATATGCACCTCCATTTCTCTTCTTCTTTGTTATTGCAATACTTCCTGTATTTATATGCATCAACTACAGTTAGTTCTTTCCCTCTTTGACTGTACATTTTAATCATGTTGCTTATAGTTGCTGCAGGCCGAGTACGTACAGCGTGGAGGAGTGACTGGAGCAGTGTTCCCAACTCAGAATTCCATTTACCGCTGCACAAGCTAAAAAAAACCGCTAAACTGTACTTGGAAAACTCCAAATTTTTCTTAACACATCACTTCCAAATTTGAAATACAAACTATACACTTTTAGGAACTGGAGAATTTTATAAATATATAGACTAAATTATGGAAAGTGTGTATCACTTCGTAGGCTCTATGTTCTATGCAAAATCTTATGGACAATGAAATCGGAATATTTTGCATTCAATATCACCTTACATCATTTACATCGAGCTTTCGAAATATCACCGGCAACTTTTCCACCCGACCTTTCAACACGTTTTTTTTTCACACATCTCTAAAACTCTGGAGTTTTACGTGGCATGTTTCTTCAAAACTGAATGAAGTAGATCAAGAATAATATATTGGACACTTCACACCAGTCCGTTCGAAATCTGATTTCACACTGAGCTGGAGACGTGCCTGCCAAGAATGAGTCTGGTTTTAAGTTTTAAGTTCTCTGTTACATAAACTACAATGCGGAATGATAAATTAAATAATATATAATATAAGACGACATTAAGACATATGGATCATATGAGAAGACAAAGAGGAAGGCAGAAAGTAGGAAAGGCTGAAGAATGCTGGGTTTGCAGTGAAAGACCTGCCCATGGACAGAACACTATGAATGAATCATAATATAAGTTATCATACATGAAAATAATAATTCATGTCATTATCTACTCTTTATGATTAAAGATAATTATCAATTCATTTACAAAAACAAAGCATACATGATTAGACTAAGAGTTTAACGAATGTGGAATACCTTTTGTACAACAACAATGGATGAGGCAGGAAATGGACGTGGTTTTACGAAATCGAGTTAACATAAAACATTGATATTTTATACTCGCTCAATGAAAAAATGTGATAATACCATATTAATCTCTAGTTTATGATTAACTAATGTTGTTTTCCGCAAGCACATATATAAAAACAATATAACATCTTTACAGAAAAAAAAACTTAAAAATATCATCTCCCTTTGCCTGAATCATCAAAAAACGCCAAATAAATAGCTAGCTGCTGACGGTAAAATTCTATAGCTAACCATAGTCCTGAAAACACCAGATTTAACTACAAAACCGCTGATTTGACAACACTGGACTGGAGTGTGCCAAAGCTTCGTGCTTAGTAATCAGTGCTGCGCGCGCACACGGAAAATAGTATCCAACCTATCACAGTAGGGGAGGGGAAAACGGTGGGAGTAGTTATTGTTGTGACCGGGAAGAATATTTGCGGATTCTGAATATATATTTGCGGAGCTTGATAACACCGGAAAATACAGGTTTGTGTTCAACTTATATTATCTTTGTCGCCAAAATAGTGTAAATCCAAATAGGACCTTCTCCTTCGCATTTACACTTTATTTCACTCTACATCTTAAATCTTGTAAGATATTCTCCAAATTTACCGTATCCCGAGAGAACAAAATTAGGCGACAATATTTCGCACTAATCTGTACAACACAGTCTGGAAACATAAGTTCCTTGTTAAAGTTCCTGATCTGCTGCTGTTCCTTCATTGTTGGTCGCACTCTTCAACATCAGTTTAATTTTAACGAAAACCAAATGTCAGCGATTGTAATAGGACTGCATGACTAATTTCGTCGCTGATAAGGTCACTTAATGAGCCCTTTTGTTTCCCAAATATCTTGGAATCCAGGACAGACGTATGTGTTCTGGAAAATTGTTAGGCATATCTCAGATAGTTACAGTGACTGGGTTGGTGTATATTATTTGTCTTCCACTGACTGTAAAGTCGATTGTGTATCACTGAACATGCATACAATGTAGGTAGTTGTTTTGACTGCTTCATTCTATTACTGCTCTTATCGCACAAATTTCTGCTTGCTATCTTATCTTTTGAAGTTCTTTCTCAACTATTAACTTACCGGTATATTTTGATGTGACTGTATTTCTAAAAGAGAGTCATTGTTTGGTGTAGCTACAGTTGCTATGTGTTCAAGGAGAAAATGTAGTAACAGCAATTTCAACTCTTGATAGCTACACTAAGAGTAAATGCAGGTAGCTCGACCCTTCTAAGTGTAATGATATCGAAGTATGCGCAGTTGACCTATATCACAGCTGAATGTGTTGAACGAAGTGGATTATCTAATTCAAGGTAGGAAGGAGCAATACTGTACAAACAGAAAATATCAGTCTGCTAGAAGTTCAGAACATACATATCACATGTTGCTCACATCTTATGTATTTGTTCTGTATCATAACCATAGTCGGTAACCTACCAAACAACTTCAAGAAAATATCTATTGTCGTCAAGTAATGTACTAGTACTTTGACTCCTATTATTTGGTTTTACTATACTGATCAAATTTTGTTATGAACTTGTGATAGATGTCGGGTCCATACCGGTTCGATCGGTGTTCTTTGAAAGGGCTAATTAGACCTTTTTGGCGTACCAGAAATTTGGATATGTACGGTAGTGGTAAAAAAACCGGACCAACCCTTGTAGCTGATTTCAGAGCCTTATTCACTCCAGAGCACGATAGACTGGTAACTAAGACTTTCGTGGTTCGGATCCTGCCTGGAAAGGAAACTTTTTTCTGTTCCTTATTCAAATTTATTTCCAATGCTTTTCGATTTCAGTGATATTTTACTACTTAATTAACTTATTATTTCCAGAACATGAATTTTACCAGCAATCGAAAAGTATTGGGAATAAATTTGAATAAGGAATAAAAAAAAAAGTTTCCTTCCGAGGCAGGATTCGAACCACGAAAATCTTAGTTATCAGTCTATCGTGCTCTCGAGTGAACAAGACTCTGAAATCAGCTACAAGGGTCGGTCCGGTTTTTTTGCCACTACTGTATATGAAAACCGTCGGTGTAAAATTGAGTATAAAATTCATAGAGGCGAATAACAGAGAAGGTCCATAATTAATAATACTCATAAATTACGTTTTTGTATAAACGTGATAAAAGAATCTCATTAAAAAAATTCTGAAGAAAAACTGCCTATATGTTACACGAAGTTAAATATATTCATTTCACTTATAACATTTTTAAATCTGAATTTCATTTATGTATTGTGTATGGTATAAACATAAAATGTATATAGCACAGACATGCTGGTGTTTATTCCAGGAATTACATTGTAAAGAAATACGAAATGAGAAGTGAAATACACAGAAAGGAACAAAATTAATTAAAATATGACTGAAGAAATTTTTTAGTTAATCAAATGCTGACATTAAGTAAGGTATTTCAAGGTAATTCTGAAAACAATGAGGAATATTCTTCCCGTTGATTACCGTGTTAATTAAATTCCCGGCCTCAAACCAAGCCGAGGGCGATGGATTTTTAAGGGAGCACAGCTGTTAATAATACTGGTTTACAAGTTTTCATGAGTTTTATGTAATCAAGTACTATACATTAAAATACCTGTGCAATATAAAATGTATTAGGGATGCATGTTAATAAGATACAAGAAAAACTGTATTTAAAATTGCTCTATATGAGGATGGATGATGGATTATTCAGAAGAGGTATGCATAGTTTGATCACTTCGCATTGCTAGCCATGAAAATGACTTTAGAGAATTTCGAAGGTTGCTTTTACCTCTGCAGGTAAACAAAAAGAGAGGATAGGAAAAGAATATCCCGTTCCCTGTGGTCTTAGAACTAGATTAATATACTCTAATGAGAAAATTTTGTTCAGAATGTAAGACAGATGCCGGGTCAATTGTATTTTCATCGTGTTTCTTCGACAACGCTAATCAGAACCTTTTGACATACAGAAAGTGCCATATTTAATGTAATGAAATTGTCAGTTTAGATAGGTATATGAAACACGCCGGTGTTAGGAATTGCACAGTATTCCTTTCCTAATTACACTGGCTGTACTTGAATTACAGATGCAGCAGTAGTATATCCTCCCGCTCCATCAGGAGCGTAGGGCACCTGTGAAACACACCCATCTAACTCGGTTCCTTGCCAACATTTTAACCTCATTCCATGTTTTTCCATATGTATTTCCCTATTCTATGATTATCCTTTTCAAGTACATTAGGTCTTCCTACTTTCTGTTCGCCTTGTAGATTCCAGTCCAGTACCTGCTTCTCAATAGATTCATCTTCCTTCCTCAAAGTGTATCCTATCCACTTTCTGATTTTAATTTGTTTCTCAGCTGGTTCTCACCAAAGATTTCCCACAATAAAAAGTTACTTATTACCTCAGGTCATCTTATACCAATTGTTCTTTTCAAGCAACAATTTATGAATGTCTGTAATCTATTGGTAATTAGGTTAGTTACTTTCCAAGTTTTACATTCATAGAGCAAAAGTGATTACTCCTCCAGTAGGGAATTGTGGCAGACAACAAAAGGTATCCCCACAATTGAAAACATCGCGTTTTGTTCACAAGTCTTGAAAATAACTATTTCGAGCGGATATCTTGCGGTTCTGCGAGTTGTGAAGTTATGGAATGAATGTACAAATTTTACATTTAAATGTTATATTAACAGTGAAATGAATAGACTGTATCTTGATTCACTTACGTATAACAAATGATTTCACTAAAGGGACTATAATACCACGAGAGACAGTCATTGATTACTTCGCTTAGTCTGGATTATACTCGGAATATTTGCAACGGAGTGGAGAGATATTTCCACATATAATAATTAATTAGTCCGAAATATAGAAATCTGGAGACATAATCTGTCCTGGAATTTTAATTTATCACTTCATGATGCACAAAGAACAAGATAAAAAAGTTGCAGGAGATTCAAAAGATGTCTGTAATTGCTTGAAAATTTTATGTTCTCGGTTGGGTGTTATTGTAATATTCAGACTTTTAATAAATTGGCTTTTATTTACATACAGAGTATACCGTAAGTAATGCCATTAATTTCAGATGGTTATTCTTTGAGATGTTTAAAACAAAAAAGTTTAATACAATTTTGTTCGTTAGTGTTTCTTTTTCGAGATAAAATTGTTTTATATTAAACATTTCATAGCGTGTTTGGGTAAAGCCAATGATTTAATTACCAATATACTTAGCCAATTTAATACAGCAGTATATTATATATAATAAATTCTTGAAAGAATTTTAGTTTTGTCCCTTAAATTTGCAGAAATTTGATCAGAACAAATCTAGCTTCTCGTTCTACAAACAAATTTTACAATGTTACATTTGATAGGATCCAATTTATGCACATTTAAAGGACAAAACTAAAATTGAAAGAATTTTTGTTCTGTCCTTCAAATGTGAAATTGGATCAGAACAAACCTAACTTTTCGTTCTGGAAACGAATTTTACAATGTTACAATTGTTTAAATCAAATTTCTGCACGTTTAAGGGACAAAACTAAAATTCTTTCAATCATTTATTATCGTAAAACGATGCTCTCTTAAATTGACTGAGTATACTGAAATTAAATCAATAGTTTTCCCTAAACACGCTGTGAAATATTTCATATAAAACATCTTTTATCTCGAAAAGGAAGCAAAAACGAGCAAAACAGTACTAATTCAACTTTTTGTTTGAAATATATCAAAGAATAACCTCCGAAATTAGTGACATTACTTATGGTTCAACCTGTATAGTGGTTTGATTGAGAGTGAAATATATTTAATTCAATATACAGTATGTTTTCTACTATTAACTATTATTTTAAAATTATTTCTCTATTGAATATATTCCATGTATCTGCACAAGTATTTACAATGGAATTATCATGTTTGTTGGAGAGCCGATATATGGGTCCATTATAAGGAAAATGAAAAATATATTTCATGCAAAAAACTAAGTCTACTCCTTTAGCAAACACCATAACACTGAAAAAGAGTGATTCGTTGCTAAGCAAGTGACGTCAGAATAGTGTTACATAACTCATAGCTATTTTGATAGCAACTTTCACAATTTACCATCGCCGTGTAAACAAGGCTTGACTATTGTAATGCTGATTTTCTGTTTATTTTTTTAACGTAATATTAATCTTCTCAAATTTGCTTTCATGCATTCTTATAAAATTAAAAATCACCACACGTCATGTATTAACTCCGGTACCTTGTGATTATGGTAATAATCTCTTCTTTAAGAAGTGTTATAAAATCACTCCCAACATAAATTAGAAGAATAAATGAAACTTTCACAATTTCTATTCACATTTCAATAGCCAAATATTTATGTATTTATAATGGGATTTCTGTATGTCATTTGAATAATCCGTTGCTAAGCAAGTATGTAAAGTAGTGTGATGTAACTCATTGTTTTTGCTAAGAAACTGACGTCATATGTTGAAATTTTCCTGACATTTCATTCGACACTCGAGCATAAACGTTTGCAGTTAAAATTTAACAAAAACGTCGAGTTCGTAACCTACATATATCATATTTTTAATCTGGAAAATAACCTATTAAATTTTAACTTAAATTATTACATTTTCTTGTGTGTCATTTATCGAATTAATTGAAATATAAATTTTTAATAAGAAGAAAACATGTCCAATACTTAGGAGAAATAAGTATAGGTCTAATCATTCATATAGACAAAACAGACAGTATCTGTGATACTGAGAAAGAGTATTTCGACGAAAATCTCGAGATACACTTTATACAGCTTCATACCTCTTCATAGAACATCTTGTTATTCATCATCTTTTACAGTATCCACCTCGCGACAATGGAATTCCTTGTCACAAAGTATTAGGAACTGCAAGACAATAAACGTTTTTAAAAATAACTTAAATTATACCCTTCTTAGCAATTCACTCCAATTATACTGACTTAACGGTCACTGACTATGTGGTAACTTCTTTCTTTAGACATGCATTCTGATAGCGCTGTATTTTCAAAATTGTCTCAATAAATCTCTTCCTATTATCCAACATTACTTGAAATATATTATTATTCTATGCATTTTAGTTTAATTCTGCTACACAGTTTGTATTTCATTATTTAATTAATAGTTCATAGTATTTTACAGTTTAATTCATAAAATTAACTCTTGTATACACGTAACGTTTATCCAAATCAAATTGTTGTATTCTTTGCAGCTTGTAAGTTCATTCATATGTATGTATATTTTTTGCTGGTTGAGTGGAAGAGAAGGACCTACGGCCTTAACTCTATCAGCTAAAATAAATTATTATTATTATTATTATTATTATTATACTTCTTATTTGTATTTGGTATAATTAGAAAGAAACAAATAAAACGAGCACGCCAAATTGGAAATATAATATACAAGTTCATCAGTAACAGAATATTGTACATCCTAAAATTGAGGAGATGTATACATTCTAAAATGAACGGAACGAAAGTGCATTGTTCACTTACTGAAGAAGATAAGGAGGAGGAGGAGGAGGAGGAGAAGGAGAAGGAGGAGAGGAGGAGAAGAAGAAGAAGGTAATGTAATTTCTTTCGAAATCTTCCTCTTTCATTAGATCAGAGATTTTAATTTTTTATATTTCTTTTTATAAGTTAAATATTATCGACCTGAAGTTCCAAAAAGCCGAGAAATGCAAGAAGGATATGAAAGCAATATCGTATGCCATTTTTGCACAAGCAAATAATACAATCTGAATTAAGAGAGTTTGAAAGTAGAGATTTCACTCTTTGCTGCCTGTAATGACATTCTTAAGATGAAGTTTGAGGGCTTACACGTAATGTGACACTCTAGTGCACCATCCTATCCCTTCAATCTCAGTTGGAGTGTATTCCAACAAGAGAGAATTAAAGTGGGAAGCAAGGACAGAGAACAAGTTTACAGTAATAAAATTCATAAGCCAACACGGTAATAAATTCCAGACACACCAAGTCTTAAAGTTGGCTTCCAGCTTGAGCAGCATTTATAAACAGACAAATAAAAAAACTCGAAACAAAACAGACTGTTTAAAATTCGTTCTAAAAGCTACTTTATTCTAATTTCAGCAATTCTGTCGCTTCTCTGAAAGGCAGTCTTCTTTTTTCAGCATTGAGGAATAAATATGGAAACGAAATGGATGACTAAGTACTTTAGAATTTACCCTTCCTCATATTTCAAATAAATTGGTTGAAAATAAAGAAAAATACTGTGCGAGTCACTGAACTAAGTTATCATTCATTCGTAGTTTTCTGCCAAAGAACAGATCTTTCACTGCAAACCCAGCATTCTCCAATATTTCCTATTTTCTGCCTCCCTCTTTGCCTGCGCATATGATCCATTTTTCTTAATGTCGTCTATCATCTGACATCTTCTTCTGCCCCAAACTCTACTTCCGTTCACCATTCATTCCAGTGCATCCTTAAGTAGGCAGTTTCTTCTCAGCCAGTGACCCAACCAATTACTCTTTATCTTCCTGATCAGTTTCAGTATCATTATTTCTTTACCCACTCTTTCCAACACAGCTTCATTTCTTATTCTGTCTCTCAATTTCACACGCTCCATTCTTCTCCATATCCACATTTCAAGTGCTTCGATTCGCTTCTATCCACTTCGTCGTAAATTTACGTCCGGAATCTTTTACCATGGAAAGACTCATGCCATGTTTGCAATTTTTCTTGGGAAAGATAAATGCGGTTGCTTTCCGCTCACCACTCTCTCTTTCGCATTTTAAAGATGTAGTCCAAGCGTACAATAATACCCAAGCGGAAGGCTTTGTGTTGAATATATCTGTTTGCACGCATCAGTACTTGTAATGTCAAGCGGTGTTGTGACATTTTCGTTCGAAACATAATTCCTTGTTATAATTATTTTTATGCCGACATCAATATATTGATTTCTACCACCATCATCAACAGTGAAAACATTTTAAGTTCTAAGATTACTTTTAATTAAAATTGAAATTAAAATTATTAAACTCTTCTGTCTTCATCAAACAACTCCAGATACGACAACACTGGTTTTTAATCCATGTGGAGTAGAAGAGAACGTCAAGTGCGATGCTTATGTATCATTGTTACCGTTTCTTGTGAATGGAGCGACATCTGAGAAGTTCTAATAAATAAACAAACTTTTATCTTATCTCTTCAAAAGAAAGCGTCCTCTTTGACATCGTCCGGGTATTAAATGGACGCTCGCACTGTACCAGAGTGTCCCAACGTGGAGGTGAGAAGAGTGGATTTCGATAATTAGTCCTTCCGGAATTCACCGAAATTCACAGCAAGGATTAAATATCAGTTTTATCAGTGTTTTAGATGCGATCAGAAACCGAGAAATCTCAATTAGCCTTTGCCCCCTATATTGAGATTAAGTTATAAAAATACTACGGGATTTTCTACAGATAATAAAGTTCAATCAATTATTTTGATACATTATTTCCCAAGTTACTTGTGCATAAAATCCCGGATATTTTATTAGGAGACTTTGTATTTACCGTTGAATCAACTGCTTATAGTTGCAGCCAAGCCAAAGAAAACTAAAAACACTTGTTGCAATAAAGTTTTAAATTGTTTACATGGCTGACTTGGCACGACTTTGTAGGAAACGTGGGGGTATAGCTATGACAGGCGTGGGCATCTTAACAGCGATGAAACTTTGATAAGAGAGCCGCTCCGCAGACAGACAGCCGTGTCGCTGGCCTCGCAGGGGTCCTGTTTTATTTTACATGCACTGTCAGTTCGTGTCAACATCGTCATGACGTTGAAAGCGTCCAAACTTGGAACTGTGCCGCGCGGAACTCTGTGAATCATTCATAGGCTCAAAATTTAACGTGTTTTTCTTTCATGGGGAATAAGAAAGTAGTCGCCTTGGGGAGAGGATTAAAGGCGGATAAAAGACAAGCAAGAGAAAGTATACTTCTAAATGAGGGCGAGTAACATTGAAAGGAGGTGAAAGTAGGGCTCTTCACGCTTCCCAGGCAGCTATATATAACCTCACAACCTTACTAAAGTTTGGATCGAACTTCTCTTTCACACAAACGAAAAGTTGAGAAATGTAGTGCCCCTGATGACAAGGAAGTCTCTGGAAGAAATTCGGCTTGAAGCACGTGTAGAACCCTACAATGTTAGTGGAATTTAACTTTAGATGCTCTAGTAATGTGTGATTTATTCACTAATAATAATAATAGCTGATTAAATTTCCAACTTCTTTACCATGTTAATATTTAGGATTTATCTTGCTTGATTAGTTTCGAAGTCTTGTGATTCATTGTCCAAAGCCTAGTGGAAATCCCGCGCTATCTTCGGGTTTCCTGTTGTGGTGGGGTGTGTTCATGATTGTGTCGAAAAGGTGTGTGTTTTGAATTGAGTTGAGTGTTCAGGATGTGATGCGGATGTGTTTTAGTATGTACATAAATTTTATATTGTTCTAAAGTGTAAAGTTTCTGGGTTTCTTGGCTGAATGTGTAGTATTTTCACGTCGTCTATGTTACACAGTTACAGTAACATAGATAACGACATGAAAATACTACATATCCTGCCAAAAGCGAGGAACTTGACACCCTAGAACAATATGAAATTTATAAACATACTAAAACACCCCCGCAACACATCATGAAAACACAACTGAATTTCAAAACGCACATCCTTTTCGACACAATCACCCTTTTCGACACCCCACCACAACAGGAAACCAGAAGGTAGTGCAGGATCTCCACTAGGCTTTGGACAATAAAGGACAAGACTTCGAAACTAGTCAAGCAAGATAAATCCTAAATATTAACAAGATAAAAAAGTTGGAAATTTAATATGTGATGTATAAGACAGTGTTAAAAGTGTATATAGAAAAATGAATAATAATAATTTTCAAACATTAATTATTTGTATCCTAAAACTAATATAATCTGATAAAAACAAAGCAAAATTTTTAAATGAAGTAGGCGACTTGATTAACTGAAACTTTTAACATGTCATAACACCGATTATCGGAATTTTCCTGTTGTCATCATTGGAGCTTCTTATTCATTTTGTCTTATTTTCGTTCAATTACGTTTTTTTGTTGTAAAGTTAACATTATACATTCAATTTTTTCACCCTTCCTGTTGCTCATATAAGAAATGTGAATTATTCTTAATTGTGCTTTTAATGAAGCATTTGACTACCTCACTTTAATTATTTTGTGAGTATATTTTCTACGCTTTTATGTACTTAAAATTTTGGAATTGACTTTAAACATAATGACTTGGTATCCTAGACGTCCATCTGCCCTTGCAGCTGACCACAGAGATCCGGAAAACAATACAAATATTCACATACGTTTACAAATAATTGTGAGTTGTGTAAAATAGTATAAAATAAGTCTGAAAATAAAAACGAAGTCAAAGGATTACATGCAGCCTGAAATATACAAATGATTTTTGTAATATTCCTATGGAGTCTTTTGAAATCAGTAAAAATATCTGTTGTATCTGCTGACAAGTGACAACATAATATTGTAGGAGATCTTTAGTACATTTGTAACAAGATTCAGATGCTTTAAAAAAGCAGAGTTCTGACTTCTTATTTACAGTCAGTTGTCTTGTACCTCTTACTTGCATTTTAGTAACAACTAAATAATATTTTTCTGATGTTTACAAGAATACAAAACAATATTCTGATATTTAAAACTCTTTTGAGTTGAAAAACATGCACCGATCTTCTCTAATTTAAGATGCACAGATTTTACACCAATAGCAGAATTTATTCTGTAGATTCTTCTTGTGAGCATGTTTTCTAAAAAATTATTTGAAAACAGAAACAAATTATTTTAGTTCATCGTGAGATTTTATGACTCAAGGAAGATATCAAATAAAATGAAACGCACAAAATAACGACCGAGACAAATACGTCTAAATGTAATTATCAATTTTATAACGTAATAAATTAAAGACAATAGTTAATACAGCACGTACAAGTACTCACCACCTTGAGGGAAGAACTGCGAAAAGATATTTTTGAAGGACTCCTCGTCAACCATCCCCGTCGGACACTCCTGTTAACAACAAAACAAATATTTTAATTATATGTTCTTCCTTTACTAAAGTGTGTTTTTGAAGGTTTGAGTGACAAGATCAAGTCAAAATGCTCTTTTTGGAGTATATTTATAAATTTCACAAAAATTTAGTTAAAAGATGTATTGTAATACAAACTGCAAGACACAAAAATGTTTGAATTACAAGTTAAAATATTTCGTTGTAGCAATGCTTTATTATTGTTCTATTTGTCGTTAATAAAAACAAGCCAGATACGTCACATTACAAGTAAACATATTGGTAAGTTATAATATAAAATTTAACGAGATCAGGACCTACTATCAACTGTGTGTTTTGTACTATCTACCAAACATAATCGAGTGTGACCAATAAGGTAAAAGGCAGAATGATTTTTGGTCTAAAAGTCAAGTTGATGAGAGTATTACTTAAATGCTGACACACTGAGGTGAAATTTTGTCACTTTGTTTAAAAAAATACGATTTTCCGGTTATTATTAAAATTGCTTAAGGTCTAAAATAGCTCTTCACCAATTTTCATGCCCACAGAGCTGTCCAATGTTTAATTTCGTCTATTTACTCGTAGTTCCAAACTTTTAAAGTACTAGTAATTTTTCTCGGTTTAGGTTTTTTGTAAGTTATCCATTACTAAAAATGCTACTCTTCCTAGAAATGTTGTAGTAGAAGCATAATTTTTTGTGAATGTTTTCGTAAGTGTTCTTAACAGCAATTGCTATCAACACTTTCTCGAGTATATTAAATATTATTATTATTTTTTGAGTAAAATGGATACAGTTGACAGCAAGTCTCGTTTCTGAGGGTTTGACGAGTGTGTAGACAAAAATTTTCAGGCAAAAATTTCGAAATTTGTATGAAGAGTATAGAATTTCCAAAATGCCACTTATATTTACAATAATGTATGTAATTGATACAATTCTTAAGCAAATTAGTTGAAACTTTGTAGAGACACTATTTAAATTCTGCATTAAATCTATACACATTTTTGGGCCTCTAGTCTGAGTAGTTTAGAGAAATGAAATTCCACAATGTGACAAGAATTATTAATAATTGGAATAACAACTACATTATCAACTACAGTTCAATGACGACAAGATATTGTACAAAAAGGTACATTGTATTTAATTATGTTTTCATTTCTATTACATTGGTTGGTGGTGATATTGTAAGTTTAATTTGTGTATCCTTAAGCTACTTCGAAAACTGTTTCCATGCCTTGGGATTCGTATTGGTAACTAATGTTTCATTTCAATTTTCCTTTAGAGTGTTGCCTCTAAACGTATTTTGAAAAGGGTTTTATGAGGAAATTTGAAACAATTTTTCTTCAGCTTTACATTTTTGCATAAGAAAACAGACGTACCAATTTATATTAATTTCGAAATATATTTTAAGGACTTGCTATGAAGACTATTGTGAAATCGATTACAAAATGATTAGGGTCGTTGATCGAATTTTCATATTTATTTGAATTAACCTCCTACGTTGTCAATATTCTTCCAAGTTTCTTTGGAAACAATTTAATGTATTCAAACTTTTTTATCGTTCACTGTAATTTAAAAATTATATTTTTATGGTTTTGATACTAAATCGTACATTTTAAGTTATTTTACTCAAATGATAAACGTTCTACTACTTGCTAAAAAAGTAATTACTGGAAACAGTCCAAATCAAAATCGTATACCCCTAACAATAACAGGCGACCACTGGCTAGCTCAAGCGCTAGGTGCTTGCCTGCTGATCCGGAGATGCGCTGGGGCGTGGGTTCGATTACCGCTTGAGCTGATTACCTGTTTGGGGTTTTCCGAGATTTTCCTCACCTTAAGGCAAATGTTAGTTAATCTATGGTGAATTATCGGTCTCATCTCACCAAATACCATCTCTCTATTACAAATTTCATCGACGCTAAATAACCTATTAGTTGATAAAGCGTTATTAAACAATGAACTAAGAAAACAGTGATTGGAGAAATAATATATTTTGATTGCTTTGTTTTAAATTATTTTCATGAACAATGATATAGTTTGAATGCCACTAGAATAGTACAGCTTGTTTTTTACAAAAAAAAAAAAAACTTGAACTTCAGTAATTATATATTTTTTCCATAATGACAATCAAATACAAAAACTTCATTCATTACTTATTTCTTCATTATCAAATTTTCATAGTTTCATAAAATTTAGGCTGAATTTTTAGTTACTAAAATGTTTTTGCGTAATATTACGTAATGTATTAGTAATTCTATTTATTCTCTCGTACATAGACTGGCCGGTTTAGCCTGCAAGCAGCTCTGCAGGGATCACGACCCCGAAATGGGGCGCACTGGATAAGGACCTAATCACTTCTATTATTAAAGGGGATCAGTGATCAGCAGTGCTTATGTGTGATTAGGTTGTATTCAAGAGGCGCCGGATAACCCTACTGGCTCGAGATTATCATAGCAAATAGCGCAGATATTGCGTCACAATACACACTGGTTATTAATCCAGTGAGGTGGAAATCCCCTGAGAGCCGACTGTAGATTGCTAGATCAGAATGGAACAGACGCACGAATTTCTAATGAATGACGTAAAGTATACAAGACGTTACACATTGTATAATACAGAGAGTCTTTGTATAGTCCGGAGTCCAACTAATATCTAAGAGGAAAGCTTTGTGTTGGATATATCTTTTTTGTCGCATCAATACTTGTAATGTCAAGCGGTGTTGTCACGTTTTCGTTGCAAAGATTATTTTTTGTTACAATTATTTTCATACCGACATCAATGCACTGATTTCTACTACCTCCATAGATAGAGAATACATTTTAAGCTATAAGATTACTTTTAATTAAAATTGAAGTTAAAATTACTAATCTTTTCATCAATCAACTGCATCTACGAATACAACACTGGTCTTAACTCCATGTGAAGTAGGTATGAAAACGGAAATTACAATCAAACATAAGTTAAGCTTCTTGTGATTGAAGCGGCATCTGAGAAGGCCTAATCAGTAAACAAACTTTAGGCTATATTTATCTCTTTAAAAGAAAGCGCCCTCTTTGACACCGCCTGGGTATTAAATGAACGCTCGGACTATACAAATAATCAACAGAATCAATAATAACCAGCAGTATACGAGCATATATTATTATAGGTAATAAATAGCATGAGTGCTGTTCATTCGGCGATAAATTCACGTACTTTATCAATAAAGAGCACGGATGACATTTGTTTAGATTATTTCAAGAATATGCTCGTAATAATATACAAGAGATAATAATCTTAATAAGCAAGATCTATAAATAATAAATAGGCTCAACCAGAGGTCCCGGGATCGATACCCGGCCCCGGAACAATTTTTCCCTTGAAATTATTCAAATCTGCTTTACAGGGAGCTTCACCTGAAAGACTAGATTTGCATAATATATACGTCACTGTGTACGTTAACAGAAAACCACAATTCCAAGTCACACAGAGATTATGTGCACTCGATGTGGGTCTCTGGCGTATCGTCAGCCCACGCGAGTTGTGTGGATATAGAGGGAAAAGTTGAGACGGTGTCGGGTGGAGTTCCCGGGTAGCTCAGTTGGTAAGAGGTCCCGGGATCGATACCCGGCTCCGGAACAATTTTTCCCTTGAAATTATCCAATAAATAGGTCGTTAAAATTATAATGTATGTACTGATTTCGAAAATAAAAAAATACCGGTGAGGTGCAATAATTTGTATAGGATAATTTTGTGTTGTCTTCTACGGCTCCGATTGGCTCAAATTCAACGGTTTCTTAAACACCATTGGTGAATGACTGTAGGAATGAAACAGTCATAATTTTATTCGACGTCGTCGTCTTCGTCGTCACCATCGTCGTTTTCGTTGTCATGATCATAGATATTGAAGTCATCAAGATCATCACTATCGTCGTCTTCGTTTCGTCATTATTATAGGATCATCACTGATATTACCACCTTCTTTAACATCAACATTGCCCCCTTCGTCGTCATTACCATTATCATAATTGACATTGTCGTCTTCATTATCGCTATCGGGTCCACACCTGTGGAATAACGGTCAACGCGTCTGGCTGCGAAACCAGGTGGCCCGGGTTCAAATCCCGGTCGGGGCAAGTTACCTGGTTGAGGTTTTTTCCGGGGTTTTCCCTCAACCCAATACGAGCAAATGCCGGGTAACTTTCGGTGCTGGACCCCGGACTCATTTAACCGGCATTATCACCTTCATATCATTCAGACGCTAAGTAACCTAGATGTTGATACAGCGTCGTAAAATAACCCAAAAAAATTATCGCTATCCTTCTTGTGTAATCATTGCTAGTGTCTTCTTCATCATAGTCATTGTCTACTTGACATGAATCAATGAATGAAAGAATGAATCAATGGATCAACTAATCAGTAAGTCAATAGATCAGTTAACCAATCTACCAATCGATAATTAAATTGATAAGTCAGTCAATTGACAGTCGATAGATCGGTCAATCAATCAATCAATCAATCAATCAATCAATCAATCAATCAATAAATCGATTAATTAATCAATCAATGAATCATGAATGAATGAATCAATCGCTAATTTAATCGTTCAATCAGTCAAATGATCAGTCAGTCGATTCATAAATCAGTGAGTCAATTGATCAGTCAGTCTCTCAATCGATCAGTCAATCGATCAATCTGTCAGTCCGTCAATGGATCAATCAGTCACTCAGTCAATTAATCATCACTGTCAATATATCATTCAATCACTCAATAGATCAATCAGTCAATCGATCTATCAATAAACCAATCAATCAGCCAGTCAGACAGCCAATCGATCAATCAATAAGTCAGTCAACCATCAATTAATCAGTTAGTAAATCGATCGATCAATCAGTCAATCAATCAGCCAGTCAATCGATCAATTAATCAATCACTCAATAATGTCAGTCAATCAATAATCAAATCGATCATTCAGTCAATTGACAGTCAGTCGATCGATCGGTCAATCAATCAATCAGTCAATCGACCAATCAGTAAGTCAGTCAATCCATCAATTAGGTAGTTAGTACATTGTTCGATCAATCAGTCAGTCAATGGATCGATCAGTCAGTCAGTGGATCGATCTAGTCAATCAATCGATCGAACAGTCAATCAACAGATCGATCAGTCAGGCGGCAGTCGATCGATGAATCAGTCGGTCAGTCCATCGATCAGTCAGTCAGTCATTCGATGAATCGGCCAGTCAAATGATCAATCAATAGATTAATCAATATATCAGTTAATTAATCGATCAATGAGGCAGTCAACCCAGTAGGCCTATTTTAATGTCTGATTTCAATGCTTTCGTCACATTTTTGACCAAGTTACAATACATTTTTGCAACTGTACCATGGGACAGATTAATACTTCTCAAATATGCATATAAGCAAGGAAAAATTTTTTCGCAAGTACACTATTTAATCAACTTAACCTCACAAAAAGACCAAGAATGCTCTGCTTTCAGTTTTTGAAATGTTAAAGCTGTCACGAGCTATTGTTGTTCGATACACATCTTTACTGTCAATCGCACTCATCATGAGAAGACACGTCACTGGATGTTTTATTTTCAACCAGTACAAGAAACTGAGTCCAATAACTGTTATAATACACATAGCGATAGGAGCCAAGTCATCCACCGATGAGTTGTTCAGGTCTGGTCTAGAGATGTATAAGTACAGTAAGTATACATCCAAGTCATCCTTCGATGAGCTGTCCAGGTCTGGTCTAGAGATGTTTAAGTAAGTATACATCCAAATCATCCTTCGATGAGTTGTCCAGGTCTGGTCTAGATGTGTATAAGTACAGTAAGTATACATCCAAGTCATCCTTCGATGAGCTGTCCAGGTCTGGTCTAGAGATGTATAAGTACAGTAAGTATACATCCAAGTCATCCTTCGATGAGTTGTCCAGGTCTGGTCTAGAGATGTATAAGTACAGTAAGTATACATCCAAGTCATCCTTCGATGAGCTGTCCAGGTCTGGTCTAGAGATGTTTAAGTAAGTATACATCCAAGTCATCCTTCGATGAGTTGTCCAGGTCTGGTCTAAAGATGTATAAATAAGTATACATCCAAGTCATCCTTCGATGAGCTGTCCAGGTCTGGTCTAGAGGTGTATAAGTAAGTATACATCCAAGTCATCCTTCGATGAGCTGTCCAGGTCTGGTCTAGAGGTGTATAAGTAAGTATACATCCAAGTCATCCTTAGTCCAGGTCTGGTCTAGAGGTGTATAAGTAAGTATACATCCCAGTCATCCTTCGATGAGCTGTCCAGGTCTGGTCTAGAGGTGTATAAGTAAGTATACATCCAAGTCATCCTTCGATGAGTTGTCCAGGTCTGGTCTAAAGATGTACCGTATAAGTAACTACACATCAATTTCTTTAACGGAGTTTATCGTAAACGAATAAAATTGACTAATATTAAGATATGCCTAGTTAAGCTCCTAAATTCTTCGCTAGCTGTCTATACAGCTGTTTAAACACTGTTTGTATCCACCTTAACAGTTATTAAGATATTATAAATACGATTAGAAATGTGACAGCATTGATGTCTTAGCTTCTGTAATTAAATGTACAAAAGGATACCACGCATATTAACGTTTCTGTGCAAAATATTTTTCTCCAACACTGCTGAAAATTAAAACACTGAATGTCCTTACACAAAAATGATATTGAAATCTTATCTTTGTGCAAGATGGTACCTTACTTTGCATTCATAAACCAGTGACAGAACAACCGAGAAACACTTTGGAATTCACATCATAAACCAGAATTTTCTGTATCAGGCATCGACAAATATTCTATATACACTCAGTCGATTTTATCTAAGGGTATATAACATGGTGCAAGACATTTTCTTCGTCGCCTTCTTAATACTGAAGAAGCTGCCTACTGAAGAACGCACAGGAAGGAATGGTGAGCGGGAGAAAAATTCGGGCAGAAGAATATATCAGATGATAGATGACATTAAGATATATGGATCATATGTGGAAACTCAGAGGAAGGCAGAAAGTAGGAAATATTGGAGAAAGCTGAGTTTGCAGTGAAACACCTGCTCTTGGGCAGGAAACTATGAATGAGTGAAAAAAATATAAATTACAATAGAAAACTAAGTCATTTTCAATTATGATAATGTAGACTGCACCTGAATCACAGGCATCATTAATTTTGATGAAGCACTCTAAAGCAAAGACTTTTCCTATGCATCCCAAACAATGCATCTGGCTTCGTTCAGCAGTGAGCGGAATAATCCCAAATTAAATTTTTACTTAGCTATCTGACATGTTTATGTGTTGTAGACGTAATCTCTACACAGACGCTTACAGCCATATTTTACATTGCAGCTTGTTTTGGTGGTCTGTTTAGGGAACATGCTTATGAAAACATTAGCAGAATCAATAAACAAACAAGGAAACATCTCTCTACTCTACTCTACATTCACCATCACCAAATTCCAACTTTATGCTGTTTGACAGAGAAGCATTGCGAAGTTTCATCATATCAATTTAAAGATTTTTATACCATTCTAGTATTATAAACAGGTTGTTACTACATCCGATATCGTGCGTATTCGGCTTATTATAGCATGCGTGCCAATAAAAATAATGTCGTATTCGCTATGACGTAATACCGGAACGCTTGCTATTTTGCTTACCGCTTCTACGCGCGACGTAACAAGAAATGAAATGCAGGACAGAAGGTAACGTATCATTTATTTCCAATCTTTAACAATTTTGTATCACTTTTGCAATATCACATAAAACAGTTCTGTGGTTCAGAGAAACTATATTAACAAAAGAAAGGAACATTTGTAACATAACCTGCAAGGTCATCCATTTCACTTTATTCAGTGTCAATGCCATGCGCAACTAATCCATAAGAACATATGAAGGTTCTGCCAGCTATGGATCCCGAATTTTTTCATAATTTATTTCCTACAATTTATAATACTAAGATGCCATAAAATGTTGTATCCAAGTCGTGGATAATCTTATTATGACACTCGTGAAAATTGTCACACGTACGATAGTGAGTGAGACAAACATTCACTCATTCCATAATCATCACATGTTGCATAAATAATTATTATAGTATCCTTAATAATGTTAAAGTGGGTTTGGTAGAATGCATAATTTTGTAGAAATTTGTATAGGATACTGTAGGATAGATTTCAACCAAATTTAATATTGTAGTAAATTATATGAGAACTCTATACAAAGTTTCCCCTCAAAATGTGAACTCGTCCTCTTCACTTGTGTATTCTTTGCTTCCTCTCTATACTCAGCGACTGTAGTGTATTACTTATAATTAACTGTTAAAAAGTAATTTTGAAAATTAATAAAACATGTTTCGGAGGAATGCTCCTCCATCTTCAGTGGTAGTACCACGACGCTGGTAAGATGTTCACCGCGTATCGTAGCTTAAGGAAGACTGACCTTTTGGAAACGCATGTCGTGGTACTGATTGACCAAGTTTTCTTCACTAGTAACCATGATTAAATTACTTAAGTTAGGTCAGATGCAACAGTGTTCATGAGTATGATAGTTATATATAATAAAAGTAATATAATACAGTTATATGAACACTTTTTAATGATTGAATAAAAGAAATAAAAACGGTTAAAACCATACATGTTTCGGAGGGATGCTCCTCCATCTTCAGTGGTAGTACCACGACGCTGGTAAGATGTTCACCGCGTAACGTAGCTTAAGGAAGACTGTCATCCCTCCGAAACATGTATGGTTTTTAACCGTTTTTATTAATTTTATTCAATCATTAAAAAGTGTTCATATAAATGTATTATATTACTTTTATTATATATAACTATCTTACTCATGAACACTGTTGCATCTGACCTAACTTATGTAATTTAATTTTGAAAACTTAAGGCCTATACTATTATTCTAGGACATTTGAACTGCTTATTCCCTTGTGATGAGATATTCTGTTAATTGTTATTTCTTACCATTTGATTCTTCTACATATTTTTTATTTTGAAAATATATAACTTTGTCTATAATTGGGCTATATAGTTTTGGTTTTGTATATTTTTCTCTATTATTGCACATTTAATTTATTCAAATGGTTTCTTATTCAGTTATAGTATCACGATTTATTATACTTCATGTCATTGCGATGTAAACACACAACACTGTAACACGCGTGTAGTCCGGTACAGGTCATGTTATGCATAGCAATAAAAACTCACGTAAAGGGGAAATGTCACAAAGTGTGTTGCAATGTTATTTCTGACATTAAAATCTACCTCTTTGCGCAAAGCGCAGTATTTTCGATTTTGTTTACATATTATTATTATTATTGTTATCCAAATATTGAAACCCTATTTTACCTTTGGTATATTAGAGTTGTAGTTTGTTACATGTGAAATACATTATGTAGTGATAATACACAATTTTAAAGAATTAATAGTAGGTTTGAGTCATAGTTACAATATAAATACACTAATTAAGAGACAGTAAACAATACTAAATACGTTATGCAATAATTACTTTCAGTTAAAACAAAATGAAATAAAATTAGAAATTATAATCGAAGGTGTAGAGAAATTGCAAGATTATTACATTAATTTGTGATTTTATACATAATTTTAGGCAATAGTAATGAGATAATGCACAGAATTGACTTAGTTACAAATAAAACACCTATTATCTAGTTGGTTTGCGATAGTAAAAAAAAAAAATAAAAACAAAATTACTTATGGTTACAAACTATATACCTGTCATCAAATACTGAACAATAGTAAAATCTATAATACAAACATAGTTATTGTTGTTATTACTATTATTATGTCCCAAAGATAGGCACCTTGTTTCACATAGTGCATTAGGATTTTATATCATCATTAATTTACATACAATTAATAGCTACAATCTTGCGTGGATGTGGTGTATAAACTTTGTGAATTGTTTGTAACAACATTTTTTTCTAAGAAAATGGTAAAGGGGTGTACAGTAATTTAAATTGCAGTCCGAGATATGATATCTTTTGTTTACATAAGCATTATCAAGTACGTACACGACACCGTATTAAGGATCTTATTCTGTACAGGTTAAGATTTCTCCAAACTCTATATTATATTTAATTTTAACTTAAGCAGTGAACAATACTTCACAATAACTGACATTCATTTAACGATTGCGACATTTTTTCGAAAGGTAGTTGGAACATATTTTGAATTCCAGAAAATTGTACTGTTAGGACGATTGAATTCCCTCATACCATGCAACCTACTTATATTTTCAACTAATAATCACAATCGGAATCAGCATCACATTATCACCAGGAAGTTTCTTCCAAAAATATAAAAATACTGTAAAGTTTTTAATAATTTAATTAAATAAAATAAACATTTAAACTTCTTAATTGCCATATAAATAAACTATTTACAACATACACGCTAAATACATGTCTCACTACTACCCTATCATAAATATAACTATCATCATCACCGTAAATGTCTTTGCTATAATAATAAGTCACCACCACCACCACCACCACCACCACCACCACCACCACCACCACCACCACCACCACCACCACCACCACCACGTAAGTCGTTTCTTACATTTAAATTTAATTGATGGATGTGCATGGAACAATTTCATAACTCTACTTGGATTCCAATCCTCATTCCTCTAACCTTCAGTCATTGTCTCTAATAATAATGAAATTAAGTTCGTTCCTTCATTATATTCCAATAACAAGTATAAAGGAAGGTGGCAATAAATATTGGAATTGAATTTTAAAACATTTACATAAACAGCTAAAGAGTGCTGAAAGTACTACACTGAAATGCAAACCTCCTGCATATGTCGAGCACCAATGACAGATCGCTGCGACGTAGTAATATCGCTGTCCCATATGAAAAAAGAGACAAGGAGAGAAAGGGCGAGAGAAATCAATTCCCCGCTGCGTTGTCTCTCTAACACTGCGCTAAAACTCGCGTATTTAATTGTAGAGAGAGAAAGGTTTGAGCTATTTTTTTCGGGAGTACTTAGAAATTAAGTATCTTTATTCCTGGTAAGCTAACGGATTTCAGTATAAAATATATCCTAGCGCCAATTCCCTCCCTTGATAACGATACTCCTTGACTAGGCAACACTGCACTCTTGTGATGCGCGGGAGACGTAAAGCCATTGAAGGTCATATGCAGGAGGTTTGGCGCGAAGTATAGCTTAAATTTACTGACCTGTTTGAAACCTCTGTAGATGAGCTGGATCTCTTTGCGCGTGAACTTGGTGGTTCTGGCTAGCTTGGCGAGTTCCTCTGGGCGGTGTCGGGTCACGTGGATGTTGAATTCATCCAACTCCTCCTCTGGAAAAAAGAAATAATTTTCGTGAGTTTAAAATATAAGGATTTTGTCTTCTGTGAGATTTAAAAGTGATTTCACTTTTGACACAGTACAAAAGTAAACATTTCCCGACATTTCAAAACTTCATTTTCATTTTATTCCATTTACAGGCTGGGCAAGCGGATGTTATTTTGGATTGCGAACAATAAATCCATTATAACGGGTGTATGCCTGGAAAAGATTTCGCTTAGTATGGTGCCGTTCAGAAGGTAACATAGGCAAATAAAAGTCCGCTTAGCTGTTATTGTCAAACGAAACATAAATAATGCCACAACCGTCACAAGACGGCCACAACCGTCACAAGACGGTCACAACCGTCACAAATATTCAAAAAGAAGTAATCAATACACAGAGCTAGAGCATCATATCTATATATTTGTCATTATGCTTTGATATCTAATGCCTCAGAAAGAAAAGTTGATATTACTTATCTCAAAACTTCACAGAAATCTTGTCTTAAAGAACTCTTATTGGAACTTCATGTCATGAATGCTTACAACGGTCAAAGAAAAGAAAAGTTTGATTTATAGGATCTACAATAAATTTAATGTTCTTTTAGAGATTTTGAAGGTACACTTCTGTAAACACTATAGAAATAAATTTTGAACAAATATGGACAAGTAGTTCTATGAATTAAAATATTTTATTTCGTAGATTATAGTACAAATGTCACAACCGTCACAATGGAATGAACTAGAAAAGAAAATTAGGCGATCGGACAATCACCAGTTCCTTCCAAGCTATATTGTCCAGGTGATATAGCGTCGTTAAATAAGATATTTAAAAAATATTAACAACTATAGTAATAGTACAATATTATTGACTACACGCATGAACAGACTTTGCATTTTTGTCGCACAGAATTTATCGAGAAGTGCAGCCTTGTACGGAGGGAGTTCAAATGTCTGGCGCTCACTTCATGGAAGTTGACCCCATGTTTCGGCGGCTATTATGCAGTGGTATGCAGACAATAATGTTAACCGGTTGGACTGGCCTGCACAGAATCCTGATCTCAATCTCATTGAGCACCTTTGGGACAAATTGGACGGGCGAATGACGTCTCGGGAGAAGCGGCCAACTTCCATTGTCCAACTGAGTGCCATGTTGCAGGAGGAATGGTGACGCATTCCAGTGGATATCCTACACAAACTAGTGGAGAGCATGCCTGACAGGATGGATGCTGTTATAGCAACAAGAGGTGGTACCACGAGGTTCTAAAGGGGCAAAAACAATGTCCAATTACTTTTCGGTAGATAGTGTATAACCTATGCCTTTATAACCCCTTACAGTCTTCAGTATTATGTTCGAAGGTAGATGTAAACTTTACATCTCCTCCTAGTCTAGAAAGCTTAGGAACTCTCTCCCCTCAAAATTTCTTCACGCGCCTCTTTTACTTGCGTTTTCTTTCTAATTTTTATTAAACCGTGCACCATCATAACCGCATCAATATTTTGTTTTTAAATAATCTTCGTAATATAAGATACCGCCTACATTTAATTTTATTTCAAATTGCTTTAGGCCTATGAACAAGACATCAATTGCTGTACAGTAGAAATTCTAGATCTGTATCTAATTGCTACGTCTGTAAGAGGCAACAGAATCTGGCTCTTTCTGCCTTTCTAATTGCAGTAACACACAAGCCAATATTCCGCTACTAGTAATTAGTAAGTCTTTTCCATTACAGCGACAAGCTGAACATCGGCTTTTGTAATCCGATTTACCAAAATACGGAACGTATAATGTTTTGCAGCAGCAAACAAAAGCTGCCAATTACAATAGATTCGAATACAATAGGCAAAAATTTTAAGCTCTGATTGACTTGGGACATGGAATCAAATCTTCCTGCAAAATAGGAACCAAATAACTGAAATCCGCAAGCCGGAGTTTACTAATAAGGCCGGAAGCAGGATGGTATTTGTCTTCAACAAAACATATGCCTTGACATGAGGGAGCGAGTATTGATTCCGTAAATAGACGTATTGTAAACAGAATTTTACCCTCGTATGTTCTAAATTTGATGTAACATGAAGTATTAAGCCCATAAATTAAATTAATTCAATCATACAGAGGGTCGTACTGAAAGTCATGACCAATACATTGCTATAATTTCAATTTCAACAATGTAACAAAAACAATTATATGATCATAATCTATAGACTTTACACTATGTGTTGACGTATTGTGACGTCATTAACTCCTATCATGTGACCACAGGAAATGTTTGCAAAATGGTCGACAACGATGATTCGTTGATGTCTGGTATCATTAAATTCCTTGTTAAAGAAGAAATATCTGCTGCTGAAATTCACCTCAGACTTCAGAGACAGTTTTGAAGTTCCATCGTGCATTGCGCGAAAAACGCCCTGGAAAGAAGATCATCCTGCAACACGATAACGCGTGGCCTCACATTGATGGTGTCACCGTGGACAAAATCAGAACATTTGAATGGGAAATTCTTCCCCAATCTACCTACAGTACCGACTTGGCATCCTCCAACTACCATCTTTTCGGTTCTGTAAAGGAGCAGCTGCGAGGCAAACGCTACGAGACGATGGAGGATATCCGAAAAGCACTGCGCCAATGTCTTCGGAAAGATGAAACGGGCTTCTACAGTAAGGGGATTTTCAAACATACAGAACGGCGGGAAAAATCTGTGCCAAGAAATGGAAACTATGTTGAAAAGTGACAGAAAAGTCTGTAGATTAAGATTAAGTAGCTACCTGGTTTCTCTAAAAAAATAAAAATTAAGATTTATAACAATGGGCTGCTCTTGACTTTCAGTCTTTCACTGCAAACCCTGCCCTCCTCTTAGTCTCTGCATATGATCCATGTGTCTTAATGTTGTCTATCATTTAATATCTCCTTCTGCCCTTTTTCAATACTATCAATAATCGTATGAACTATCGATAGTATTGGAAACAATTTGGCTATCAATAGTTTCGACACTAGAAGTGTTAACTATCGATAGTTTCGATAGTTGAAGTCTTAACTATCGATAGTATCGATAGTACTATCGACTATCGCCCTTCACTACCGTAAACTAATTGCATTTGACTTGTCAAATGGCAGTATAAAATATCTTCAACCACTGCCAATTTCTTTAAGTATGAGTCTCACGCTCAGCTTTGCAAACGCAACTTGGTTAGTACACACTTGCACTTGTCAAGGTGTTGGTGTACGTTCCGTAAAACTGTCATCAACTCTGAACTATTCCCAAGCGGCTCTTCAGTGCTGAAATCTTAACACAGAGCACGCGTACGGACAGTTCAATTGGCCCTATTTCCATCGTTCATTTCTGTTTTATATTGCGAGGCAGTATAAGCAACGGTGGAAGGCCAGTCACGTTCAGAGGTCCAATCAAAGGCGTCAGCAGTCGTCAGTGAAGACCAGAAGTTGCTTGTTAAGGACTTCGACAGAGGATGGATATCAGTGCAGAACATTAGAACACGAATTTTAAGTAGGAAAGCGTATACTCGCTCAATATTCTTGAGTAAAAGAACATGCTTAGAAAATGGCGAAACTATGTATAAATTTTAGCAAGAGTGAAATTTCATTTCGGACTTCAAAATAGAAAGCAATAATAATAATAATAATAATAATAATAATAATAATAATAATAATAATAATAATAATAATAATAATAATAATAATAAGTAATAAGAATGAGAACTAATAACAATAATAACATTTATCGTCATTACGACCACTAGAATTTGAATTTATATGGAAATTAATATTCTTTGAAGAAAGTTTTGGTTGAAGATATTGAATTCAGCATCGGAATTTGAATCAGTGGATAAAGCGTCAGCAAGGAGAGCTGAAAACCCGGGTTCGAATCCCGGTGAGAGGGAGAATTTTTCTCCGTTCTACCCACTCTTTACCAAGTATAATTATGTTTTACGCTAATGCATGATGGAAGAAGAATTTATATAATTTTAGTGGGCTAAATGATAACTAAATAAATAATTGTGAAGTGTATTGTGACACAATGTTTTCATTGTGTAAAGTCTACTGTGGCATCCAACTAGAACATCTGGTGATGAATCTAACAGAGCGACATAACTTTCCCAACATCGGAGAAAGCAATGGAATAGTACCCTTCCTATTTGTTGGATTAATTACAACTCTCAGTTTAAATCTTAGCAATAACTTCTGGTGACGAAGTCAAAGAACTGATGTAACTCTTTCAACATCAGGGAAAACAAGGGAAGAGCATGCTATTTATTGGATTAATTAAAAAAAACTCAGTTCAAACCTTAGAAATAACTTTTGGTGACGAAGCCAGAGGACCGACGCGACGTAACTTTTCCAACGCCAGGGAAAGCAAGAGAAGTGTATTATATTTGTTGGATTAATTACCAAAACTCACTTGGAACCTCAAGAATAACTTCTAGTTACGAATTCAACGGAGCAACATAACTTTTCAAATATAAGGGAAAGAAAGGGAAGGGTATCTTATTTGTTGGATTAATTACCAAAACTCAGTTCAAACCTTAGGAATAACTTTTGGTGACGAATTCAGCGGCCGACGTAACTTTTCCAACGCCAGGGAAAGCAAGATTTTTCGATTAATTACCAAAAGTCACTTGGAACCTCAAGAATAACTTCTAGTACAAATTCAACGGAGCAACATAAGTTTTCAAATATCAGGGAAAGCAAGGGAAGAGTATCTTATTTATTGGATTAATTACCAAAAGTCAGTTCAAACCTTAGGAATAACTTTTGGTGACGAAGTCAGCGGACCGACGTAACTTTTCCAATGCCAGGGAAAGCAAGAGAAGTGTATTCTATTTGTTGGATTAATTACCAAAACTCTCTTGGAACCTAAAGAATAACTTCTAATTACGAATCCAACGGAGCAACACAACTTTTCAAATATCAGGGAAAGAAAGGGAAGAGTATCTTATTTGTTGGATTAATTACCAAAACTCAGTTCAAACCTTAAGAATAGCTTCTGGTGAAGAATGCAAGGGAGTGACGTAATTTTTGCGACATTAAGGAAAGCAAAGAAAAATATTATGTTTGTTGGACTACTTACCAACACACAGTTCAAAACTTATTAATAACTTCTGATGCCGAATCCAACAGATATATTCCATTTCCTTGCCTTCTGTGATGATGGAACCGATACGTAGTTCCGAAGAATTGTATGTTTCTAAGTCTATGCCATTATTTGAAAAATAAAACAAAACAGCATCATTTTTCTTCTCTTTTGTCCATTATTAATGATACGTCCGTATAATTAATACATATAATAAATTACATGTCTGCACATTAAGGGACACAACGTGAGTGTTTGAGTTCGCAACTCTAGCAGCTGGATGTTACGGGGTTTCACGCTGTAATTATTCCTTCATTGCAACATGCAGGCTGCGACAAATGCGACTCCAAAGCAACGTATATGACGCACCTCTCTGCTGCCCAATATAATTAAAACTTGCTGGAAAATTAAACCACAGAGAAATCGCTGTTCAGACACACCGATTACGACGCGAAAAATGTGCGCAATCTGTGTAATAGATTTTTAAAACCGAGTTTCATAGGACGGTGCAACACTTAAAAATGAGCACCACAACATTTTGTTTAGTAATCGCAATGCACTGAGGCTACCATTTTCGCTTTTAATTTGAGGGAAGTAAGATTGTTTCCGCGGTTACAGGTTAAGGTAAATCTAAATTTCATACGAGTATTTTCTTTTTCACAAAATTCCCGTTATTTGGAAATACTATACAGGTAAAATTTTTATGCTCGACCATGCCGAAATGTAGTAATTATACACCTGGTAGCAGTCCTTCAATGTATGTCATTAAAGTATACCTACTCATTAAAGTACAGGTGTTTTCAGCCAATGACAACTCAGCTTACAGGTGTTCAGTCAATGTCAAGTCAGCTTTGTACCGTTATAAAACCGCAAGTATCGATTATTCTCGGATATGCAATCGAAAGAGAATTAGCGAAAAGTCACGGAGGCTGGAAATCCAATACTGTCGCAGAAAGTTATGTTCTGTTACTATAATAATTAGCGTTAATTGTAAATAATATTCAAATAAATTCAATTTGTCATCTCGTTTTTCAATATCGAATTCAATGATCAAGGTTAGCTATTACAAGTTTAACGGGATTACATCAAGGTCAGTGACATTATTGTTCCTCGGAAAAAATCAATACTTTCGCGTCTGCGCAAATCTCACAATTCACGACCTAGAACAAGGTCACTTCCGATCTTGTCAGATACAAATAAAATGTATACATCTGAATAATTTCAAGTTAGAAATATGGTCGAGCATAAAAAGTCGTATGAAACTCGCCTATAATGGTAATTAAGAAGCTCGTATGAAAATTATGAAACTCGCTTGCGCTCGTTTCATAAACATCCATACTCGCTTCTTAATTATTATCATTATAGGCTCGTTGCATAATGTATTATTATAACTCATAATTATTAAAACCTTCTCAAATAAGAATAATAATACCGGTAATAATAATAATAATAATAATAATAATAATAACAATAACAATAACAATAAAAATGTATGCAATGGATGGGAGAAAGAAACTGGCCACCCTATTCCATTATCTCCAGGCCTAGTTGCCTCATAAGTGGTGCCACCTTGGTATCACTTGTGAGGTTCAGACCTGGCTTCGGACAGTTGACTAAACAGCAATAATAATAATAATAATAATAATAATAATAATAATAATAATAATAATAATAATAATAATAATAATAATAATAATAATAATAATAATAATAACAATTTATTTATTTATTTATTTTGTTCATTTATATACAGATTCATAGTGTTTACACATCTTTCTGTGCCTAAAGTCTTAAAATCTTATTCTTGTTCTCCACTCTTCTCTATCCATCCAATCCATGTCGTTCAGTCTGCACTATCTCATTTTAAAATTTATTTAATATTTCTTTGAACTTGTTTTTTACCTGACTCCGTTTTCTCGCAATTTTCAAAAATATTTTCCTAAGAATTATATTATCTGTTCATTTGCAATTCCCTATATTTTGGCGAAAACAAGTTCATTACTAAATTGAAGCCATTCCTTGCAATCCTTATAATATCATATTATAATTTTTCATAACATGTACGACAATGCAATAGTACATTACGATACAAGGTTGGGAAGTGCTTTTTACAAAATCGAGAAAATTTTTGGAAAAACGAGCAGTGTGAGTTTTTCAATTTCCGAGAATTTGTAATGCACTTCTCACCCGAGTATTGTACAACATATTTTGCACGATCATGTTTTTAAAATTGCAAATACAATATACAGGATGATTCATAAATATTTGTACAAATTTTGTGGGTGTAATGTAAAGGTAAAGATAAAACTAAAATGTTCTATGTAACTTTTTTTTTTTCGCAAATCCTTACTTTCAGAGTTACCATGCAGAATGTCCTACCTTGCTAGGTATCAAAAACATGGACCAGTAAAATCTTCGGATGTGTCATGTTAGCTTACATATCGAGTGCTTTAGATGTTCCTTAATCATACATCCTATTACAGTTGATTCCGACCTGATAGACTTTGTTTACTTTACATAGGTATGTACTGATCTTGGAATTTTACAGATTCCGTTCAACTCTTTCCGAACAGTTTCATAGCCGTTTTGATTTCGTTGCCGTAGTTATACTACGTTCAAAATTTGAGTGGTATAAACGAGCGCCTTCAGATGGCCCCAAAGGTAGAAGTCCAAGGGGCTCAGGTCCGGTGATCTGGCTGGCCAAGCAAATGATTCTGTACGACCTATTGTACCTACACAAGTGAAGCCTACTGAACTGACGGCAGAATGAATGCGTACTTACGAGACGTGGTGACGGTAGGAACTGCAACAAAGCCATATAACTGAACCATAACTTCTTACAGTAAACAAAGTCCTATGAAGTCGGAATCAACTGTAGTGGGATGTACAAAAATAAACATCTACCGTAGTCGCTATGTAGGCGAACGTGACACACCCGAAGGCTTTACTGGCCCGTTTCTGATGTCTAGCAAGATAGGACACTATGCACAATAACTCTGAAAGTAAAGATTTGCGGGAAAAGTTGTATACAATATTTTAATTTTATTTTACCTCTACATTATACACAAAGTTTGTAAAGGTACTTATGAATCACGCTGAATTTTGCTTGAAAATTTAGAGCAATATTATTACAAAGCCTTCGCAAAACTCAGTAACAATAAGTGCACTGTAATAGGTCTATTTCAGTATAGTTTTATGTTATGAAGAATCGTTTCCCTAGCAACTAGTTTCCGTGCGGGAATTCTAATTTTCAATGCCTAACAACAATAACTGTAAATGCAAGAAAAAACACGATCGTGCAAAAGGATACATTACGTATGCGCGAAAACATTCTCAGTGTGGTAATAAATATTTATAAAGAGAACATTAATTCACAAAAAAGTAAGACATTTCTGAACGATGTTATATACGAGAGTCGTATTTTAATGATGATATGTATTACTGTCACATCAATTTCAATTTGTTTTGAAAGCAGAATCAAATTTTACAATTCAAATTTTTGTTCGATATTTAATTGGATTTAATCCCTGCATCTGCAGAGATTTAGCAGAGCCGTTGTAATCACAACTGCTGACCCGGTCGACACGGCTTCTCTAATTAAAAACAAAGCTATCAAATAACGCCGCTTAATCGCTCTTGTTGTGCGTTCTCCATGTTTCATTGATAATCGCTTCATTCGGTGCAGAGGTCTTCAATCCACACATCATGAAACTAGCACGTGTATACATATTAACGTACATTGTTATTGGATACATAGAAAGAAACGAATTGAATTGAAAGACGAGACAAAAAATATCATCATTATAGAATATTTAAATGAATTTCCTTGCTGGATTATTTAGTACAGAATTGCTGTAAATGTATGATGGGAGCAACGCCTATGGCACTGATTTTATGTTTCCGTGAGTTGGAATCCTGTCTAAGCAACAGATGTTTGCTTTTATTATGATTTACTATCGTCTTAAGCCAGCGGTGAATATTCAAGCCCGTACGGGCTGAAGCACGCGGCGGAAGATTGCTTTGCGCGCAGGTTAAATTTCTTCCCTTGCTAGAAAGCACCAAAAGAGGGGTAGCGGTGCAAATGTTGTCCATGCATACGTTAAGTAGAGCAGCGATGTATAGAACAAGGAAGAGACGTATTGTCCTTAATATGTGGAAAACATTGCTTATTAAGAAATGAAGTATTCAGAAACGCTAGGTGGAAATGATTCAACACAAATTAAAGCTCTTGAGGAAATTTGCCTCCAGAGTTGCAGCTAAAATTAATTGATCTTTCACATAGGGTAAATTAGGGTCTGTTGGACAGTCGGGCATGTTGGACACTTTGTAATTTAACGTGTTACCTCGCCACTTGTGGGCACCACATTCTGCTAGAAGTCAATGACGGAAGTAGCCACGAGTGGTGTGGTGCGCACAAGTGGCGAGATAACACGTTAAAGTACAAAGTGTTCAACATGCCCGACTGTCTAACAGACCCTAATTTTCCCTACTACACTGCTGAAATGTAGGCCTACGTATAATGACGAGGACTTCTTTAGCTTTTATAATTCCTTACAGTATGAACTGTGTCCGAGGATTCGTAAATTTTCAGCGGGAAATAGTCTATTACGATTTTAAGCAGCACATACGTACTGGTTTGTTTCCATGAACCTAACAAAGCCAAGATTAAGGGCCAAGCTATTCGAACATGATAAGCGCCCTATGCTTAGATTTGCTTCTTTAAATAACATTTTTTAACATTCTTGCAAGACATAATAAGACTGGTGTCAGGTGGAGATCGAAGAAGACATTCTGACGAAATTTTATCTTAAAATGTTTATTTTCGCATAATAGTAACTGCCAATACAAGGAAAAAATGGATAAATAATAAGTTTTTGAATATGAATAGATATGTAGCACATAAGAAAATATGTAATATAACTAATATAAAAGAGTTAAATAAATTGGGAAAATTTTTAATGGTAATGAAGATGAAATGGGAAGAGAAAGTATAAGTAATGGTGTATTAAATTGATCTTGTAGTGTGTATGTGTTTGTGTTTTTTTTTTGTTTTGTTTTTGTTTATTGTTTTTAGTTGTGAGACTTGGCATAGGTGATTAAAATTGTAAAGTAATGCAGATCTGGGGTAATATAGAATTGTAACAGGTCTGTATTACAGATACATGATAGATGAATAAATATATCATATCACTATGTAAATCTGGCTTTCAGGTAGAAGCTCCCTGTGAAGCAGGGTTGAAGTATTCAAGTATTGCTATTCTTCTTCTTCTTCTTCTTCTTCTTCTTCTTCTTCTTCACTTCAAGGATTAGGTTCATGTTGAACCTGTTCCGGCGCCCATTTCGCTCTTGGTCTTCCTACATCTCGTCTTCCTTTTGGTTTATATCCCATTGCTAAAGGTGGCAGTCTGTAGTTCGGCATCCTTTGTAGATGTTCACACCACCTTCTGCTATTTCTCTTTAATTTCTCCAGCAATGGTTCCACCTCTAATTTCTTCCGTATATCTATGTTCTTCTTTTTATCTTGTATTGTACATCCTAGTGTACTTCTCATAAATTTCATTTCTGCTACCTGGACTTTTGATTTATCTTTTTCTGTCATTATTCTGGCTTCACTTCCATAAGTTAGCATAGGTACTGCGATTGTATTGAAAAATTTTATCCGTGTATCTTTTCTTGTTTTGTTTTTTAAAGATCTATGGATTGTTCCACAGACATTTCGAAAGTTATTAAGTTTTTTATCCAGGTCTATATCTCTTTCATATGAAATGTAGCATCCTAGGTACTTAAAATATTTAACCTGTTCTATAATTATTTCATCGATTACTATTTTTGTCCTTATTGGGTATTTTCCTTTAAATGCCATTGTTTTGGTTTTTTGAGCTGCAATTTTAAAATTATATTCTTTTGTTATTTTATTTAAAAGATAAATTGATTTCTGTAATTTATCCTCACTGTCTTGGATAATTACTTTATCATCAGCATATAAAAGGGAGTTCAAGAAAGTATTGCTATTATGACGAAAATGATGTAATACTCCAGCAATTTGAAAAGTTGCATATGTGAACGCAGTTATTTTTAAATTATTAAATCTGTATTGTAATGTACAAGAAACATTGTGTTAGTTATTCAAAATCGTACATATACAGGATGTTAAAAAAAAGTATCCAATATTTTAGGAGGTGCTGGTATGCATCAAAACAAGAAAAAATATCTAATAAACAAGGGTGCTACAATACATACTTTCTGAGTTCTGAACACTTGTTCATAGAAGGTGCTCAATGTGACGTCCATTTATTGCAATGCATTCCTCTTTGAAATTGACCTGGTTGTTCTTGATAACCACTTCTAGGGGATTTAGATTTGAGGAACGAGCAGGGCAAGGTTTGGGGCCTCCCCAATCAATCCAGCGGTCCTGAAATATCAGCGTCAGGTGTTCACGCTCATTGCGGAAAAAATGTGCTGGTTTGCCATCATGCATGAACCACATCTGTAGTCTTTGCTGACATGGCACATACTCCAGCAAGGTAGGCAATACGTTAATAAGAGTCCTGATAACGAGCTCCAGTTAATCTCTATGGCAGCATGTAGCCAAGAACGTCTGCCCATAAGTTGACTGAGAATCGGTACTGATGCCTTGTTTCTTCAACTGCATGGGAATTTTCATCAGCCCACACATGCTGATTACAAAAATTCACAACACCATCTCTGCTGAATTCCGCTCATATCCGCAACCAAACTTTTCTTTTCAGTATTCCTTGCGACGTATCAGTCTTCCATGCCAGGGGTGTCAACTACGGTATGATTATCTGGTAGCCTGCTGTATTGTAGGGCAGAAAAATGCATTGCCAAAATGGACGTCAATTGAGCACCTCCTATGAACAAGTGTTCAGATCTCAGAAAGTATGTGTTGCGGGACCCATGTGTATTAGATATTTTTTTCTTGTTTTGATGCATACTATCACCTCCTAAAATATTGGATACTTTTTTTAGCACTCTGTATAACATCTTCTGCTGTTAAATTTATTAAAAATGTGTAAACAAAAGTTTTTCTCCCTGGTTATGATCATCATAAAGATGGTAAATGCAGTAGTCGTAATATTGATGATTATGATGATGATGACGATAAAAAAGGAGATTAGAATGAGAATGATAACAGTAACGATATTAGTAGTGAGTGAATAATAGCATAAACAACAACACAAAATAAGGAAGAAGATACTGGTGAAGAAAAGAGCATGAATACTGTGATCAAAATTATGTAATAGACTTGTGCACGTACAATTAACGTTACTTGATATAATAGTAAATACATTAAGTGTAAATGGATATCAGTTAAGATTTAGAATTCTTGTGAAATATATCTTATTTTATGCTATAATTTCTATTTTAGTTTTGTGTACACTTTTAATCGCGCTTGTAGAATACCGCAATTGAAAAACGCACTCAGAAGAGGTCATTATTTTTAATTATTTTGTAGCGACGATGAAATACGTCAGCTATAAATTCTGTTTTCCGATAGAAATTTCAGGGGAGGTAGAGAAAAATAATGGGGTTGAGAGAGAGAGAGACAGAGAAATCGAGAGGGAAAGATGTAAAGAATATTTTTGTATTTCAGTGGGTGAAAAGGGGAAACTATTATTTCTTATTTAAAAAGCAATATTCAACGACTAGCGTTTTTTTATCACTGAATTATGATATTCGTCTTCTGACAGAAAATGTCTAATAAGGCTGTGTGACATGCATTCTGATTGACAATAAGAGAAATGTTAAAGAAATTGTGAAACGAGATCGAAAATACAGTGCTATTTGTTATAGCAATGTGTCACGTCATCATCGTCATCAATATTACCCAAACATCGATTGGTCCTCCACGTCCGTTCCGGTTTCTAGGAAATTTTTGTCTTCTCAATTTAGAAAAGGTCGAACACAATCTCATCTGTCGATGGGTTTGTATGTTAGAATAAGCATTGCTAATCTCGTTGCTGGAATCCTGTTCTCATGTTCCTTCCAATATTTTCTGTTATTTTACATCCTGTTACTCGATTATTTACACTCAAACTCGATAATTGGAATTCCAAGAGAATGGCAAAATATTAAGATTTATCGAGGTTTTGAATAATCGAGGTTCAATTTTAATATTACTTTAGCTGTCCTACAATATTTTTTGGGAACTTTTTGGATTATGGAAGTCTGTAATTTTAGTTTGCTTCATATTCTTAAGCGTTTGAGTTTCAATTTCATTTTATATTGTTACAATGACAAAAATATCTGCCTTCACTTTTTCAATCACCTTTCGCTTTTCAGTAGTAATAAATTATTGTTTCCTTTTTGAATCCTTATCGGTCACGAACCATACTTCGTTCCATATTTAGCCGGCCCGGATGGCTCAAGCGGTAGGGGCACGGCATGTCCCTATCGCTTGGTCCGAAGGGTTGTGGGTTCGAGTCCCGCCTCGGACATGGGTGTTGTGATTGTATTAGTAATAAGTAAAAAAAAAGAAGGAAACAAAGGTAAACAAACAGAAAACAAAAATAGATAACTTTGGAAAACGGCCTCTGGCCAGTTAAAAAAAAAAATAATAATGCTTGGCAGGAAAGTAAACATTGCTGGCAGAAGAGGAGAGAAGTATTATTTATATTCTACCAATGACAGAAGTCTCATTGCATGCTTATCTTGAAGTTGGGCAGGGGTAGAACACTTCAGACCGCCCAACTTCAAGTCAAGTGTGGAATAAAACCTCTGCCATTGGTTGAATAGCAATTATACTTCTCTCCTCCTCTGCCGGCAATGTTTACATCTCCTGTGAGACATTATTGAACGAAGTATAGAAGAGTACTTAATCTTCAGTAATAACCTAACCCTCAGTAGCAATAACCTGATCTGAGGAATGACACTTGAAGGGTTCAGAACCATAGCGGGCCAAGCGCCATTTAGTAAAACCGTAGAAAACAAGGGTTAAAATGAAGTTATTACCATAATTCAATGGAAACATATAGCAAGTAATATAAATGTATACACATTAAAACTAAATGATATGTTAATCTTCATTAAACTATGGTATTCACTTAACTTTAACTCTTGCTTTCTCCGGTTTTAATAAATGGCGGTTGGCCCACTATGGCTCTGAACCCTTCAGTTGTACTGTAATCACTCAAGGACGGTACGCAAAAACAAAACAAGATGAGTGAAAGGAAAGGGAGAGGACTGAGCAGCTTCAATTTATAGAGGTTCGATCTACCTTAAATTCGATTTATAGGAGTTAGAATGAGCAGATGAGATTTATAGAGGTTCCATGAGTAGTGTGTCGGATCGTCTTAAACTCGAATTATAGAGGTTAAATTTCCACAATATTAACCTGAAATTTCCTCCGCCAAAAATTCGATTTATGTATTGCTTTCAACTTATTCGAATTGGCAAGATTTTTGTTGTGAAGCGGAAGGGAAAAGACTAAAATTTCGTATCACAGAGGGTTTCGATTTATCAAGATTTGACAAGTGTTCCACTGTATGATTAACTCTTCTCTAAATTCAACATTTATTTTTGTGTCCGTTCTTTTATAAGCAGCAATTGAAGGGTTCAGAACCATAGAGGGCCAAGCGCCGTTCACTAAAACCGTAGAAAACAAGGGTTAAAATGAAGTTGTTACCATAATTAAATGGAAACATATAGCAAGTAATATAAAGTATACACATTAAAACTAAATGACAAGTCAATCTTTATTAAACTATGGTATTCACTTAACTTTAACACTTGCTTTATCCGTTTTTAATAAATGTCGCTTGGCCCACTATGGCTCTCAACCCTTCATTTCAACGTAAAAAGCATATCTCTACACTTTGTATCCTTTGTTGAGTTTTTGCTTGTAATTATTCAATTCTCTTCAGGATAACACAGAGGGTTTGGAATTCAACGGGTTACATCAGCTTCTTGTCTATGCGGATGAAGTGAATATGTTAGCAGAAAATCCACAAACGATTAGGGAAAACACGGATATTCTACTTGAAGCAAGTAGAGCGATAGGGTTGGAAGTAAATCCCAAAAAGACTAAGTATATGATTATGTCTCGTGACCAGAATATTGTACGAAATAGAACTATAAAAATTGGAGACTTATCCTTCGAAGAGGTGGAAAAATTCAAATATAAATGACACTCGGGAGGAAATTAAACGCAAAATAAATATGGGAAATGCGTGTTATTATTCGGTTGAGAAGCTTTTGTCATTTGGTCTGCTGTCAAAAAATCTGAAAGTTGGAATTTATAAAACAGTTATATTACCGGTTGTTCTGTATGGTTGTGAAACTTGGACTCTCACTTTGAGAGAGGAACAGAGATTAAGGGTTTTTGAGGATAAGGTTCTTAGGAAAATATTTGGGCTAAGAGGGATGAAGTTACAGGAGAATGGAGAAAGTTACACAACGCAGAGTAGCACGCATTGTATTCTTCACCTGAGATAATTAGGAACATTAAATCCAGACGTTTGAGATGGGCAGGGCATGTAGCATGTATGGGCGAATCCAGAAATGCATATAGAGTGTTAGTTGGGAGGCCGGCGGGAAAAAGACCTTTGGGCAGGCCGAGACGTAAATGGGAAGATAATATCAAAATGGATTTGAGGGAGGTGGGATATGATGGTAGAGACTGAATTAATCTTGCTCAGGATAGGGATCAATGGCGGGCTTATGTGAGGGCGCCAATGAACCTCCAGGTTCCTTAAAAGCCAGTAAGTAAGTAAGTAAATAAGTAAGTAAGTAAGTAAGTAAGTAAGTAAGTAAGCAAGCAAGTAAGTAAGTAATTATTCAATTCTCAGATTCGTACAGCATTTGCTTTATATAATTTTATTAGTGAATCTTTCTTTGTTTTATTTCTCTCTGTTCTATTAACTGTCCTAGAAATATGTCGACAGTTTAAAAGTTTTTGTCCATATCTCTATAATTTAGAAATGTAATATCACACCCTAGGTAATTAAAGTTTATAACTTCTATCATCATTTCACCGTTTATCACTATCTTTGCTCGCAATAAGTATCTGTCTCCTTTTCTTTGATATATTCAGATTGTACTGGGTGAACAGTACAGAGCAGAACAGGTTTCACGGCCGGCCGGCTATGCGCGCGGAGATGGGGGACTCAAGGCCGCGCGAGGCCGTGAAACCTGTTCTGCTATATACTGCTCACCCAGTATTTTTCTGTTGTTATCTGTAACTTGTACGCACCTCGTTGTCACACTGTCGCTGTATTTGTAGGATTTATTACTAAATATACGGTCAAGGCAAACATTCAAAGTCAACTGAATATAAAATTAGTTATATTGAAGACAAAATGGGTCAACTTTCAGTGTAGTTTCGTGATGAGATTATGGTGCATTCATTGTCCTTTCCTACAAATTTTAAATGTATTTCTGTTAAAATAAAACTATTTACTCAGTTATAAAAATTAGTACTATATTTATTCAATAGTTAACAAGCTGCATAAGTAAAATCCAGAGACTTAGAATCTTTCTCTGTGGATGATAAATGTGAGTGCAGCAGAACAAGAGAATTTGATTTTCTGTGTTAGTACACTGCTTCCACGGCATGCACAACTTAATTAAATGAACGGTGTAACGACTGTAAAATGTAGCATGACGGTGGCTACAGGAAAAATGAATGCGTAATAGCTGCCTCGTTGTTTAATGCAGTCGCATTCATAATTATAATGAACGAGCTTGTTCATTCTCGGGATTTTCACGGCCGCATTTAGCTGTATTTCTTCATTACGACATCAATATGCCAAGTACTTCGCTGTAATGTACCTGGCTTCCTAATTAATTCAAAATAGCCTAAACTCTAACATTAAACGCATATAACTGCTAATTGACTACAAAGCTTAACGATTCACTTTGTATTAAGAGAGGGAATTAATATAAACAATTTCTTGACCTATTTTTATTTATTTATTATTTCATCATTCTGCATCCACGATCATGGAGGATTAGATGAAGTTCAATTCTTAACTCGCCATCACCCACTTTACAGGGTGTCTGATTCAAGCTTTTCATAAATTGTTTTTGGCATCACGCACAACACGACTAGGGGTAGATACTAGAGATAAACAAAGATTGAGAAAGCAAGATTAACAGCGCCCGCAAAGCCGAAAACCCGCACGACAGTGTTGTATACGTCATTGACGTAAATACTGCTTGTGAGTGTTTCGAGACATCGAGATTGATCATTCCCGAAGTCCCGAACGTCAAATAGCCTTGAATCGCCACAGTTGTTTATACCTGACTGAACTTCTATCTATTTTGGCAACAATTGAGTTTCTCAGCGGATAACAAGTTTACAACAGCAAAAACTTAACGTCTTTGTCTCTTTGCAATTGCATATTTTCGTAATATTTGTGAATAATGCCATTTATTTATGTTACGGCGTTATTATGCATACAAGTTCAGAATCTATACACACAAATATGTGACCCGTTGCGCGAAAAGGGACCTAAAGTCGTGAAAGGAAATTTTACAGGAGAACAAAATAACGAATTTGCGGTGTAAAAATTGTGTTTCTAAGTTTTAACATTTTGCGCTGCCTGTAGGCTTTTTTTACATACTAAACTAGGACGTAGTTTTACACAATGCTTCTTAAATACCTAAATCTTTCTTATAGTTGCTAAGAGAACAAGTGAAAACTTTAATTGCATTTTTCACGAAAAGTACATAGGCTAATATAATATCAATATTCAATAAGTAATATATTAAAAACTAAAGCACCTAGAACCATGTTCTTTTTTTAAAATGCTCTGTATTTCATCCTCTTTTTGAAACCATAAAAAAAACAAAAAAATGAAAAATCCGATTTTAGGTCCCCTTTCCTGCAACTAGTCACAATACAGTATATATTATATATAAACTTTTGTCCCGCGCCGTGACGGCGTGATATAAGGGATCCTGCCCAGGAATCGCGTTACGGAATGCGCGCTGGTTCGAGTCCTCATGGGCGAAGACATTTTCTCATGAAATTTCGGTCTGTGAATGGGACCGGTGCTCACTCAGCATCGTGATGCAGTTAGGGAGCGGTTACGAAACCAACTATAACGGCCGGAGGAATCATCGTGCTAACTACGCGATACCTCTATTCTAGTTGGATGATCGTCCACTTCTGATGCGGCATGTAGACCTGAGGCCAACAGCCCGCTGGTGGGTCTGGGCCCTTAAAGGGCTGTAACGTCATGGATTATTACAGTACATTCTATATAAACTTTTGGTTTCTCTTTGTGATGAACAAAGATAAGCTGTATAGCCTCGTTTATATTGATAGTAATTTGTGTCGGATTAAATGTAATCAGTGCTGTGAGAATTTTCGATAGTGCACCTCATAACTTGAGGATATTGAAGTTCTATGGATGAACACTATACAACAATTATGGTAACGTGATATATTAATATATAATTTGATTTCTGTCCCTAATAAACGAAGAAGACTGTTGTACAGCCTTTGGTGGACATTTGTATCGGATTGTCAGTACCGCTAGCCAATGACGAAAGTATTGTCGCCTGTGGACCTCATAATCTGAGGTCACTGAGGTTGGGAAGGGTAAATTATACGGGTAATAGTTATGTGGACGTGACATGGTCTGGTTCCGGCAGTCCCTCCCCATCTAAATCAACAAGTAATACAGCAGGAACTGTAAATGAAGGAAATACGCCCAGGTCTCAATGCTTAATGTTAGGAACTGAATAGCACTGCAAAACTGTCTCTCGCAGCATATTGTGAATCTGACAGTTTAGTTGAAGTAAAACATAAATCTGCTAGTGGAAGACGTTTTCAGCTTTTTAAGTCCTAAATAGTAGCGTACAACAATTATCTTCTTTTCTTCCGTATTTCATTTTTCTTCTTTTTCGACACTACACGTCTCTTCTAATATTTTTTTCCTATTGTATCTTCGAGCACGAGCTATCCTCGTTCGGAAAATACTATTACTTTGTCTTTTTTCTTTTATTATTAAGGAAAATTAGTTATGGTTTAAAAATTCATTTAAATTACCTGTTTATTTATCTACGTACCTGGGCACATTAATAATCTCACCTACAATTTTTCAAATACCGTCATTTCCCATAACTATGGTCCTGGAACACAACTATGGTCCACGATACAACTATTCAAATTTCGTACTCCATAACGTAGTACCTCGTTTATCTATATTTTTGCTGTACTTTACTTTGAAGTCAAGTCACTGCAGCTATCTACGAACGGTCTATGTTACTTCTACTATGTTCTTTGAATAGTTGTATCGTGGGCCACAGTTGTATTCCAGGACCATAATTATGGCCAGGGGTAGGATTTTGATGAAATTGCATATTTTTTCTAGTAAGCCAGAAACATTGCTGCTTTAGTGTTTATTTGTTATGTGATAAACTGAGTGTTTTAAGACATATTTTAGGGCATTTTTTAATTTTTTGCCTGTTTAGGTTCATAAGAGCATTTTCTGTTTTATTCGGTCATTTTTTAGGCATTTTCATTTAATTTTGGTCATAAATCCCCATTATTAATGTAAAATAATGTATATATTCTTCGATATTTTCTCTACATATTTTGTCCATTAATATTCATTGTTTTGTATAATATTTTAATTGTTTTTCTACACAAATATTGCCATTTTAACGTAGTACAACCCATGTAATGGATCAGTCCTACCACCCCTTCAATATAGACTCCTCTATGCCTGCTAGTTCCGGATAAGAGTGGCCTTGTGGTGGACTACATAGAAACTACATCAGGTAAAATAATTAATTAAAGTGTACTACTTCAAAAAATATGTGAAATTAAATAAAATTAAATGTTGGTACTAGAATTTAATTTAATTACTAGTCTAAATATTAAGTACCGGTAGTAGAAAACCTCTTTTCCTACTAAGCCAATTATGTAAGATCAATTTTTAGGGCATTTTGAAAGGTTTTTTGGTCATAAATGCATTGTTTTTAGGACATTTTTTCATGATTTATAGGTCATCAAAATCCTAGCCCTAGTTATGGGAAATGACGGTACTACTTACTTACTTACTTACTGGCTTTTAGGAAACCCTCCTGAGCAAGATTAATCCAGTCTCTATCATCATATCCCACCACCCTCAAATCCATTTTAATATTATCTTCCCATCTACGTGTCGGCCTCCCCAAATGTCTTTTTCCCTCCGGAATGACGGTACTATATTAATTTAAATTCTACATTTACAGCAATTTTATATATAAAAAGACAACTAATGTATATTATCTCCAATACATTTCGAGAACAAATTTTGAACAATATTTACATTTTCAGATTACAAAATGACAGTTATGCATCATGGGGCACCATGTTGTTAAAGATAACGCCAGGCCCTATACAGTTTCGCGACCATCGAGCATGTTGCAAAATTTGGCTGGACTGTCCTACCACATCCACTGTTTAGTCCGAATTTAGAGCCTTTAGGCTTTCATCTCTTTGAGCCAATGAAGGATGGACTACATGGACTATTTTCCAGATAAGGGTGCTGTCTTCGTAACTATAAGAAAGTGGCTTGCCTCTGCTGGTTAAGATTTTTAAGAGCGCGGCATGCAGGCTCTTGTTAATCGGTGGCAAAAAAAGTATAACGAATGGTGGACTATGCGAAAAAGTAATTGCATATAGCTGAAATCTTGCTCTATTTAACTATGTTATTATGCTCTGTGCATCTGTTGTACGAGTAGTTTCCATGAAAATAAATGGGAGTCATTACTTTCGGAATGACTCTCGTAGGCCTATATCTGGGTAACCAATAAGATGCAAACTAGAATAAGATGATAAATTGGAGATTAATTAATGTCTTTCAGTTATTTAGGAGTAGATATATTTAGCGACAAAATAATTAAAAAGAAAGTGAAGGACCAAGTCGTTGAAGGACCAAGTTACCTTCATGATATCACCTGAAAGAATAAATAGGACTTCAAAAATGAAAGTAAAGTTTATGTAAGAAGTAGCCTACAGTACGACCTGAGGCGGCAAAACAGAAACTAAGAACAGCTAAAATGAATATATTAAAATCAATATTATGAAAATAAGACAATAGAGTTTGTTATTGATGCTCCAATAATACAAGTAATCTTATTTTACCCGAGATAGAAATTTTAACGTTATAAATTTAATTCATTACAATTAATATGCGAAATGTTTCAAGTAAATATTTACCTTTATATTTAAAAACACGTTTGAACACAATTTACATAACGAATAAAATTTTGATAACATTTTTCTCGAAAACTTGCAATGTTGTGGTTAACTTAATAATACACATGTACCTATTTATTACACAAATTAATTCAGAACGTTTTGTTCCCAATTTAAGACGTTGAAATAAATATTTAAGAGTTTGTAATGACTTCTGGTATACAGACAGATACAAAGATGTTATATTCAAGGAGTAAATTAGATGCAAAATAAACATCATTTCCCTAAATGCGTAAAACAGGCGTTGCAAGAAGGTGGATTTAAGACAAATTCACGCTACAGGACATCTGTCATTTTTTATGTTTAAGATTGTACATACAGTTCATTCTGTAACACTATTGGTAGGAAATAGGCGAAATAATTATGTATGCTAAAACAAAGATATACGAAAAGAAAGTAAAATAAAATACACAAGAAAATTTGTTAACAGTAGAAGAAAAGAATGGACTAACCATATCAGTAGGACGGGAAATTAATTAGAATTACAATAGACGGAATATCAACAGGAAAAGGAAAACCCTAAAACCAAAGCAGTTGACTTAATTCCTCTTGTTTCTGCTGAAACATAGGGCATCCGTGAAACAGTTCCAATGTTCTCTTCGTCCTGCTAACGCTTTAACTTCTTACCATAATTTTCCCATTCCTGCGACATCACCCTCCACTTCCATAACTTTCTTGGTCGCCCTATCTTTCGAGTTCTTTGAGGATTCCAGTCCAATGCACTCTTCTCAATGAATCCATCTAATTTTCTCAGTGTATGTCCAATCCAGTTCAATTTTCTCTTTTTGATCTCAATCTAAATGGGAACCTGATTTGCAGTTTTCCAAAGATCTTCGTTGGCTATAGTATCTGGCCATCTAATGTTTATTATACATCTTAGATAGCGATTTATAAAAGTCTGTAAAGAGTCGGTGATATTAGTGATAACTCTTCAAGTCAGGGTTACAGAACTGGAGAGAGAGTGGTGGAAAGGATGATGAAAGCGTTGGTTCCCCGTCCACAGTCCACTGGCATTGAATGACGTCACTGTGCCCCGTACGCAATCACATAACACAGACACTGAATACAAATTCCCTCCCCTACCAAGTCAATGACGCAGGGGTAGAAAGAAGGGATGCGTGACGTTTCCAATGAGTGACGCAACACCACAATTGTCGCCCTGTTCTGCAAGCCTGCTCCAAGTTTTCACATGCACAAAGAAGTACTGACTTTACATTTGTGTTAAAGATTTTTAATTTAGTCTTTCTACAGACTTTCCTGTTCTTCCATATTGGATATAGCTGTATGAAGGCTCCATTTACTTTTTTAATTCTTTGCTTAACATCTTCATCTGGCCCACCATCTTTAGTAACTATACTTCCTACGTAGGTAAAAGATTACACTTGCTCTATCTCTTCTTCCACTAAAACAAATTTCTCATTTGTATTTGCATTTACCCTTATTTCTTTAGTTCTTCTTACATTTATGTTTAGCACAGTATCTTTGCTTATTTTTGGAGATTCATCAACTTTCCTTTCATATCACTAATTTGAAAAGCAAAGGGGATGGAATGGAATTTAACTGAGGGGGGCACGGATGGCCCAGCACTGCGACCTATTAAGCTCTATTGCGTTAACCCTCAATATGGAATGAGTTCCATGCTACAGATCCCCTACGCTCATCGCCCTAACCACATGACTCCCTTAACGACCGGTCCCTACAGCCGACAGAATCCATATACCATTCCTGCTTCGGCAAATTCCCCCAAGGCTCCCCTGTCGGTCCGAGGCGAAACTCCTCCCACGAGTAGGTCCGCCTCGGGTGTCATTGCAGAAGCCATCCAACGTCGCTGAACTACATTCCACGGAGGCCGGTCGAGAGAGTCAGCAGCTTCGGGAGGCCGCCGGTAGAGTGATCTGAAAAACCAGAAACAGGATGATGAGGAAAGGATGATGGGGGAGAAAAGGAAGTGGCGAAGATGAGTGGGGTTCCAATCGCCTGATAAAGTTACCTGATATTCATCCATAGGAGTGAGGGAAAAACCCCAGGCAACTCGTCCTGACCGGGAATCGAGTTAAACTCGCTAACCCCTCAGCCACAACGGTGGACAAACCAAAGGGAAAACAGATTAAAAACTACGGACCTTCATCAAAGAAACATTGCATAAATTGGGAATTGCATGAAGAATAACAGTTTAATGATGACGTAATGGTAATGTTCAACAAACACAGGCCGATCACAGACTCTCTGTGAGAGGGCTCTGAAGTATAATTGCATTTATTACGTAGTACTTCTCCGCCGTGCAGTTTCTTGTGTCTGGAGCTTGAAGGTTTAAGAGGCTTACGCGTCTGCTGCGTTTAAGAGCGAAGCAGCATAATCTCTTCGTGCCTCAAACTTCCAACACTACGGCGTCGCACTGACAACAAATTTAGCTTTCCTAATTGAATTTTCTAACAAGCGAGGCATTAAAGAAAACAGCAAGTGTGTTAATATAGTAGGATAAAGTTTTTGCGTTCGCACGTAGTTTTATAGAGGGGACCGGTGTTCGTTATCGAGAGATTTTGTGAGATTTATATTGAAAACAGCGTCATATAGCACGTTCACTGTCAAAACTTCGTGTTCGATATACCACTAATTAACCGTCTTATAATAACCACAACAGTTAGAAAGACACGATAAATGTAACTTAATATCTCTAAAGCAGAGCGCCCACTGGAACGACAAGCGACAGCAACACGACACGGACTTGATGCTTTGCTTGTTGCTAACGTGTATGTTCTTATATAACCCATAATATGAAATGAACGGAAGCCCACTCATCTGATCAGACAACTCGACACTATCTGTGTTGTGTTGTGTCGCTCACAGTGCTGCATGCTCCACTTTTTGTTGTATCAGTTGTGAGCTGGTAATACAAGGGTTAAGATGAGAGACGATCCTAATTTCAATATAGCCTTTATTGAACTTATTAAAGATTTGCCATGTCTTTTTGATACTACATCTATTTTTCGGATTGAAAACATAATAAACCTATTGCAAAATCATTTTATCTTATTTACACAGAATAATATACCGTTCAATATTATAACAGGGCGAAATATAAAGATATTCTAATAACCTTTGCTCACTTTCCGCTGTCTGGAGCTCGGATTTCACACACATTCTCACTCCCATGTGTCGCAATCAGCTCTAGAATATTACTGCTTTCCATTGACTAGCTAAAGGAATGCATAAAGTATTCTGTATAATGACAAAATGTCCGTAAATAGAACCTGTCCGGTAATTAGCCCCCCTACCCTATAAACATATTGTAAACACATGTTTACTTTGATGGGACGAGAAACGAACAATTATTATTTATCTGAAGCATAAACATATAGGCCTATTTATCAGAAGGCGTTCTTCAGCATTGACTGAAATCCGCAAGTTAGTGTTCTTTTCAGAAATTCGAGATCCAACTTTCTGTACCAACAGATTAAATGTTTCTCTACTCATTCTGTAGAATATTTTAAATCTTTCTGGGTATATATTTCATTCTTTGAACAGATTAAAAGGACCACGATGTTCTGAATTATCATGCTAAAAAGGATGCCCCCAGAATCGTCTCCTATGTTTTCTGTCACTGTAATTTGATATTAGCTAAATTAACTAGATTGAGAACGTCCTCATCCTCCGACGACATGTATGATTGAATCAGTCCAGTGAGTACCAGGTCACTTTGCTGTCATGTTGCTACCATAGTTCGTGTTGGATCAGTGTTTTTGTCGTATCACTATCATATTAGTGGGCTCTCTGCCTAAGATGTCCCATTTCAATTGAGGTGATAGTGAAATTCTGGTAGCCCATTCATTACAAATTTACATACATATTTTGTATGCAGTGGATAGATATTAGCAAATACCTTACTATAATAATACCGGACAGCTGTATACTAGCAGCATTGTCGTGAGTGCGAAATATCGCGGACTTGACATCTAGCGGAGCGGCGTGGAATTACGTCCAAAAATGCAAATATTAACATACCGGCAATCGGACTATTGTTTAAAACGAGAGGTACTAATGTGGAATAATATACGAAACACTTAAGAAATGTTGAATAGTACCGTATTTAATGTAACATTATTTTATATCAAAGCTGCATATTATGAGAAATATTGCATGCTTCATATTATTTTCCGTAATTAATTGCTGCGTATTTTTCTTTGCTTTAGTGAGACAAAATTAATTCTGACATTAAGAATGAATTTACAATAACGCTTTATATAACCATTGCTGTCAACTGCAAATATAAAAATGGTAGTAATCTGATACTTACTTACATACTTACTGGCTTTTAAAGAACCCGGAGGTTCATTGCCGCCCTCACATAAGCCCGCCATTGGTCTCTATCCTGAGCAAGATTAATCCAGTCTCTACCATCATATCCTACCTCCCTCAAATCCATTTTAATATTATCTCCCCATCTACGTCTCGGCCTCCCCAAAGGTCTTTTGCCCTCCGGCCTCCCAACTAACACTCTATATGCATTTCTGGATTCGCCCATACGTGCTACATGTCCTGCCCATCTCAAACGTCTGGATTTAATGTTCCTAATTATGTCAGGTGAAGAATACAATGCGTGCAGCTCTGTGTTGTGTAACTTTCTCCATTCTCCTGTAACTTCATCCCTCTTAGCCCCAAATATTTTTCTAAGAACCTTATTCTCAAACACCCTTAATCTCTGTTCCTCTCTCAAAGTGAGAGTCCAAGTTTCACAGCCATACAGAACAACCGGTGATATAACTGTTTTATAAATTTTAACTTTCAGATTTTTTGACAGAAGACTAGATGACAAAAGCTTCTCATCCGAATAATAACAGGCATTTCCCATATTTATTCTTTCTGCGTTTCCTCCCGAGTGTCATTTATGTTTGTTACTGTTGCTCCAAGATATTTGAATTTTTCCACCTCTTCGAAGGATAAATCTCCAATTTTTATAGTTCCATTTCTACTATATTCTGGTCACGAGACATAATCATATACTTAGTCTTTTCGGGATTTACTTCCAACCCAATAGCTTTAGTTGCTTCAGCTAGAATTTCCGCGTTTCCCCTAATCGTTTGTGGATTTTCTCCTAACATATTCACTTCATCCGCATAGACAAGAAGCTGATGTAACCCGTTCAATTCCAAACCCAGCCTGTGACCCTGAACTTTCCTAATGGCATATTCTAGAGCGAAGTTAAAAAGTAAAGGTGATAGTGCATCTCCCTGCTTTAGCCCGCAGTGAATTGGAAAAGCATCAGATAGAAACTGGCCTATACGGACTCTGCTGTAAGTTTCACTAAGACACGTTTTAATTAATCCAGACGTGGCCATTTAAAGAGATGCGCCGTACTACTCTGATTGCTGCAACACGCATCACCTGTTAACGTGGATTGCGTGAAGTATTGAAACACGAAACGTTAAGTAATTAAGCAGGACAAGAAGATACAGTTTTCTGCAAATGTTATTTTTATGAATAATGACAATGAAAGAAAACAAATTTTCCAAAACAAGCACAAACTATTTTACAAAAAGCTGAAACATAACTGTATTTCTAATATTTAAATAATTACTGTAAAAACCTTATAAAATGACATAAAAAGTACAATTCTGCAACAGTTAAAATGTAATGCCATAATCTGAACCTATTTATTTTCAAAGGGCATCAGTCACTGATTTGCATCATTTGAAAATAAAATTAAGGTACTAAGAAAAAATAGATTCTTAACAAAATATCAGGCACATTACTAAGAAACAGAAAAACAACAATTATGCTATTTTTTAAATTTCTTACTGAAGTTCTTTGTTGTTTTTGTCAATTTACGTCAATTGACTCATGCCCTTACAAGAAAGGTTTCATTTATTCTTCTTCATCACGCAAATCAGCAAGCGTTTCAAAATTTGGAGTTATGTCAGACATTGCAATTGTGAGCTGATGGAATAAATTTTCGTCTGAAATGCGTTATCTTGATTTTGATTTTACAATGGCCAACTGAGGAAAAAACTGTTCACAAATAAAGGTTGAGCCAAACATAGAAGCAATTTTCATAACAAAACTCCGAAGATGTGAATATTTTACTTTGCAAAGTTGTTTATATATATATATAATATCTAAACGAGCCATATTTGTGCACTTGCACTTGCTAAACGTGTCATTTTTCAGTCGAAGAACTTCTAACTGAAGGTCTAATCTTACAATTGATCATTAACGGAGAATGCATTAAAATAATAGAAATTCATTCTCTAATTTATTAAAATCACTGAATCTTTTGTCTGTGAATTCATTTATTACATTTTCAAATATTTGATAGAAGTGGCTAATGTTAACATCGGGTGATAGATTAAGCGATTTTAAAGAAGGAAAATGATAAAATTCTCTCTGAATTAACTGCATCAGAAATAGACGCAGTTGTGACACAAACAGCTTTAATTCAACGTACATGTGTACGATATTTTTATCTTTTGCTTGAAGATAAATGTTGAAATCTGTAAGAGTGCAGGCTATGTCGCACAGGAAAGCCAAATCAATGACCCATCTCTCGTCTGTCAATTCATTTATCGTTTCACCCCGAAAAGGAAACGCATTATGATTATAACGTCGCTTTACAAGCAAAATACATTAAGTCAGAAATATTACTTCTGAGAAAAAGGAATATGTATTTTACATACTGCATATGTATAAAGTTAGAATTGGAAAATAAAATACAATTAAAAAGAAATAACTTACTCAAATTAATAATATTTTGAGGATTCAGTTTTGTCGGAATAAAAGCACCTTTTTCTCAGACGTAATATTTTTACTTAATGTGTTTTGTTTGTAAACCGACGATATTATTACGTTACTACTACTTACTACCCACCACCACCAGTATTACTATTCCTATTATTATAGAAAATGAAATAAAAAAATATTCTATTAAAACGAGTCTTTTCATAATGTCGCTGAACGTGCTAGTAAAATTTTGTAGCATAATAAGCACCTAACGCTTTCCCCTTCTTCACAACAAAAGAATTCATTCTCCCATTCTTTGTGGAAATAATATTTTTCGACTTTTTTACTTCAGGAGCTTCCTGAGAGAGCGACTTTTTTTTAGTGAAATCCACCGCTGTACCTCAACCGGTACCGGACAGGTTCCCTGCGTAAACAGCTAGGGGTGTGGAGGGAGGGAGATCCCGTTCGACTCCGTTCGACATGTACTACTGATGCCCACGTCTGATTATTAATCGAACTAGTTTCTTGGGAATACCAAATTCAATAAGAATATTATATAAAACTTCTCTCTTAACCGAGTCATACGCCTTTTTGAAATCTATGAATAACTGATGTACTGTATTCATATACTCCCATTTTTTCTCCAATATCTGTCGAATACAAAAAATCTGATCAACAGTCGATCTATTACATCTAAAACCACACTGATGATCCCCAATAATTTCATCTACATATGGAGTTAATCTTCTCAAAAGGATATTCGACTAAATTTTGTACGACGTCAACAAAAGTGATATTCCTCGAAATATACTACAGTTAGTCTTGTCCCCCTTCTTAAAATTAGGTACGATTATGGACTCCTTCCATTGTTCTGGTACAATTACTTTTCCCAAATTGCAAGTACAAGTTTATAAATTTTGCTAGATAATACCCTTCCACCCTCTTGTATTAATTCTGCTGGAATTTGATCAATACCTGGAGACTTGTACTTTTTCAGATTTTCTATCGCAATTTCGACTTCAGAAAGTGTGAGTTCGGGTATAAATGGCTCAGCAGTTTGTATTTGAATTTCGTCCCGATCATTTCTATTTGGCCTATGTATATTTAGTAGTTGCCCAAAATAGTTTTTCCATCTGTTCAGGATTGAATGAGAGTCTGTAAGCAAGTCACCATTCTCATCCTTGATCACGTTTACCCTTGCCTGATATCCGTTTTTAAATTCCTTTATACCCTTATATAAATCTCGAATGTTTTTATTCTTACTATTTGTTTCTAACTCATTCAGTTTTTCCTTCAAGTAATCTCTCTTTTTATTCCTAAGTGTACGACTTGCTTCCCGTCTTTCATTGAAATAATTTCTCTATTCTCCACGATTGGAGCCTGTAAGAATTTCAATTTTGCCTGTTCCTTTCTATCTACTACAATGGAACAATCTTCATCAAACCATGGTTTCTTTTTCTTAGTTTCATGATAACCTATGCTCTGCTCAGCTGCAATTTTGATATTATCTCGGATATTGTCCCACACGCTATTAACATCAAACTCTTCCTCAGCTTCGTCAGCAGCTGCTAAAGCAGCAAACCTATTTGAAATTTCAACCTGATAACATTGCTTAGTTTCTTCGTCCTTTAGTTTCAGTAATCTGATGCTTGTAATAATTAGTAAAGATATGTGACAACAATAATTTGCTAAAACCTTAAAATTTCCAATATATTTCAATTTCTCTTCATTTATTAGGCCTAAATAAAGAAGCTAATTTTTATTGTTCTATCAACACAGAGACAAAGGCATTAGGCCTAATAAAGAATTTTGTTGACTCACGTTTTATAAACTCTCGGAAATCGAAAGTACGATTTGGAGCAACTTGTAATGCTGTATTTTTTATGTTGTACAATATTATACTATTGTGAAATTTTAATTTTCCTACCATTTTTTTCTATTGTTCTATTAAAGTTATGGCATATAGCCTATTAACCTGTTGTATCCTATAGGATACTTTGCGAATTTAAGGGTTAAGGGCGTTATTCTTTGAGATATTTGAAGAAAAAGCTTAATAAAATATTGCTAGTTTTTGCTTTCTTTTCGGGATAAAAATTATTTTATACGAAACATTTCATAGCGTGTTTAGGGAAGGCACTGATTGAATCCCTATGTGGACATTAAATTTAAGAGAGTAATGTATGATGACAATAAATGATTGAAAGAATGTAGTTTTGTCCTTTAAATGTACAGAAATTTGATCCGAAAAAATGTAACATTGTAAAATTTCTCTGTAGAACGAAAAGTTACATTTCACGGATCAAATTTCTGTACATTTAAACAACAAAACTAAAATCCTTCCAATCATTTATTATCATAATACACTGTTCTCTTCAATTGACTGAGCATATTGCAAATTAAGTCAATGACTTCCGAAAAACACGGTATGAAATGTTTCACATAAAACAATTTTTTTTTTGTCGAAAAGGAAGTAACAAAGAGCAAAATTGTTTTAAACTTTTTTGCTTGAAAGATCTCAAAGAATAATCCCCTGAAATTATTGTCCACTCTGTATGACTGAAAAAACTACGTACCAAAAACACACACGTCGTTCGTACAGTTCTCTGAACTTAATATTAATAAAGTATTCCTTCACTTTAATTTTATTGTGACAAAATATCGTCCGAAAATAGAAGAAGATCAGTGCCAATTTTGCCGACATTCATTTTATTTAACTCTATTCCATGCCTTATTACAAGATTACCGGAAATTTATATTTTATAAACTTCAATAACTATGAAGCAATGAGAACATTAACCAGACAGTCTCACTGCTTCTCAGTGTGTCAAAGTTTGCATAGAAAATTCTTGTTTGTATGAAAGGACCAAATAGCACAATTATCAAATTATTTAATGACCATCCTTTGTTCTTTTACTTCTGATTGAGGTTCTGACTGATATGTGCATCTTTATCAGACAGTACATCTCACTTGATATATGTCAGAGAAAGAACAATTGAGACAGGGAAATCAAAAACTCCCTAACTCCAATAAACCAAATTTTACAGGAGAGAGAAAAAACTTATTATTTCTCTTACTAACTTTAAATATTATACATTTATCTATTAATATCGTGTAAAATTATATTCTTTATTAATTAAATACTACAAAACCAAAATTTTTACATTATCTTACGCTACAATTTGAAATAAACACTGCTGGAGTTAGTGGTTTTCTGACTTCCACAGTGTATGAATTAAGAAAAGTGAATAAATATGAGCTATGTGAAGAAAAAAAGATAAGTATGTCATAATTCCCTTATGAAGCATTGGAATATACGAGAAAATGGAAGTTTATTATTAAGATTAACATTGCTACATTTTTTTAATATCAAATATAAGACACAAAATCACAAATTACCAAAAAAGCATATCAAAATACACAAATAAAACCACAAACAATATTAAAATGTTAACACAGTCTCATTCATGTTACAGATTATGTTTTTTTCTCTCACTCTCATGTTCTTCCTGTGCATCTAGATTCTAGATTATTACTGTCCGCAAACAAAGTTTGGTAATTCATCCTACTTTCCTCAGAAATAAACTGCATTAAATTTTGCAAGTCCTTTTGCTTTCTTTTTTCAATGGAAATGCTGAATTGTACTTTAATTAACTGGGGAATGATGCATCTGTATTGGGTTCCTGGAAGTTAATCGACTCGATATTGTGCCTTTAATTGTCTTACTTACATGGATTTCACAGATTTTTGTGACATTCTGAATACCGTATCGTATCACTTTACTCAGCTGGTTGAGCGATAGTGTTGCCACCTACCGGGAAATTAAGCTTGGAATGCACAAACTCTATTATTCTATGGAGTTAGTGGAGTTCTGAAAACCAGAAATAAGCAAAATAAAGATATTTAATCAATCACTAAAAGCAACTCTAAAACGAATCAGTAAAAAAAACACCTGCAGTAACCAATGTTGAAGAATGTACCAAAGCAGATACCGGAGTAGGAGCTGCTATAGCAGCAGGAAGTCAAGAAGAAAATGGAATCTGAGCTCTCCTAGTTATTGCCGCACGAGTTTTAAAACAGCCCCCAGAATGCAGATGAATGTGGATATTAGTGTATTCTTGCCTTCCACGCATGAGGGACAAATTAAAAAGCATCATCCAGCCCATAACTCAATTTTGTAAAAAATTGGAGTTAGTGGGTTTTTGATCTCCCTGTCTCAATTGTTTGTATACATCTGAAGTCTGATTAGTGTAATATGTAGCTAGTCGGCGATGTATGCAATGGAGGGCGAAAGAAACTGGCCATTCCACCCCATTACCTCCTGGCTTAGTTTCCTCATGAGTGGTGCTTTGTTGGTATCACTTATGAAGTTCAGACCTGTCTTCGGACAGTTGACTAACAACAAACAACATGTTCTTAGGAATATGATAAAATTGTCGGAGGTGGAGAGAAAGAAATATTGACCAACAAACAATAGTGCTTTAAAAACCACGTTTGTATCACAGGCAATAGAATTATGGAATTCTAATTTTCAAACTACAATGATTTACTCCGATTGTTTGCATTGTTTTCATGTCAGATTTATAACACCAGCACATATTTTTACTTTGTGGAGTGAATTTAAATTGCTATTTTTGTTGACTTTTACACTTTGGTCCGTATTGGAGCAGGAACCGCAGGCTATTCGCGAGTAGTGGTCAGCCACAACGCAAAATACGATACCATTCTCCCTAGATTTATTTATGGACTCTATTTCTCACGACTGAACATGTTGTAATATAGCCACGTAAATATAGCAAGTATATCAACAGTTAATTGAAAACACGACCAGTGAAAAGAATTCAAAACCATTCATTACACACTTTAATTTGTGCGGCTAACTGACGGTTTGCTATGGTCAAAAACACATTAAGTTCTAAAATTATTTTTAGATACGTCGTAAATAAAAATGATCATTAAGTAATGTTGTTGCTTACGTAAACCTGTGTTACATCGGGCGAGACCGCAATTAGATTTGTTAAACTGTAATTTTCATCTCTGAAAGAGCTAAATTATAAATTTGTTTTTGAAAACAATGCGAACATTAATATACAGGCCGTGATATCTTCAAAAATAAATAAATAAATAAATAAATAAATAAATAAATAAATAAATAAATGAATGAATGAATGAATAAATGAATAAAAGAATAAATGAATAAATGAATGAATGAATGAATAAATGAATAAATGAATAAATAAATAAATAAATAAATAAATAAATAAATAAATAAATAAATATGTATATATATGTAAATAAATAAATCAATAAAAAATCAATAAATAAGTAAATAAATAAGTAAATAAATAAATAAATAAGTAAATAAATAAATAAATAAGTAAATAAATAAGTAAATAAATAAATAAGTAAATAAGTAAATAAATAAGTAAGTAAATAAATAAATAAATAAATAAACAAATAAATAAGTAAATAAGTAAATAAATAAGTAAGTAAATAAATAAGTAAATAAATAAATAATAAATAAATAAGTAATTAAATAAATAAATAAGTAAATAAGTAAATAAATAAATAAATAAATAAATAAATAAGTAACTAAGTAAGTCAGTAAGTAAGTAATTAAGTAAGTAAATAAATAAATAAACAAACGAATAAATAAATAAATAATAAATAAATAAGTAAGTAAATAAGTAAGTGAATAAATAAGTAAATAAATAAATAAATAAATAAATAAGTAAGTAACTAAGTAAGTCAGTAAGTAATTAAGTAAGTAAATAAATAAATAAATAAACAAACGAATAAATAAATAAATAAACTAACAAAATGAACAAATAAATAAACGAATAAATAAATAAATAAATAAATAAACTAACAAAATGAACAAATAAATAAAGAAACGAATAAATAAATACATAAAAAATAAGTAAATACATTTTTTATAGAATGCAAAATACAAAATAAAAACCTTAACATTATTTGTGCCTCTGATTGAGGTTCTGGCTGAAATATACACCTATTATGAGGCAGTAGATGTCATTTCACGATGTGTGTCAGAGGAAGAACAACTTTATGTATGCATTTGTCTGATTAGTGTAATATTTAGCTATTCGGCGTTATATGTAATGGAGGGGAAAGGAACTAGCCACCTTACTCCATTATCTCTTGGCTCAGTTGTCTTAAAAAATAATAATAATAATAATAATAATAATAATAATAATAATAATAATAATGATGATGATGATGATGATGATGATGGATAATAAGAAAGGAAAACTTCAAATTCATAATCCATACTACAGAAGTTTGTGGTGCTGAAAATCTTCCACAAACACCGGTCCGTCATTAACGACACACTGTGTAATTATTCAGAGATCTACGGGAGTTGCATCTCTTTTCGGGACTGGCATATCGACCCGGTATTTCCCCGAGGTCATACTTTGAACCACCATTTCGTTAATTAATCACGTGAGAATTGCGTCTCTGCTTAAGGGATATTAGTGGGCGATCTGTCCCAGATGGTTTCGTTCGTCATTACGATTCAACTAAACTCCAGCAAATCTCTCTGTCTTCACTAGGATTAAGAGATTTTCCCGTCGTGACGTACAAGAAGACGCAGTTGGAATCTGACATTAGAAGGTGCTAAAGTTATCTTTACTATACTCCTCAGGTTTTCCTTGAGAAGCCTTACGTCGGGAATATCCAGGCACGCTTTCTTCACTGACATATATATGAAGGGTTCAGACTCATAGTGGGCCAAGCGCCATTTATTAAAAACGGAGAAAGCAAGGGTTAAAGTTAAGTTAATACCATAGTTTAATGAAGATTGACATATCATTCAGTTTTAATGTGTATACTTTATATTACTTGCTATATGTTTCCATTGAATTATGATAATAACTTCATTTTAACCCTTGTTTTCTACGGTTTTAGTAAACGGGGCTTGGCCCAGTATGGGTCTATTACTTTAAAATAATTAGTACCTACTACATAAAATGAAATACTTGTTCGCTTTTTGTTGTTTCGAAATTACTGCAATATTTTTTTCTTCAAATACTACCGGTATGTAAAGAAACATATTAATATATTATGCTTTACAAACCACTACTTTGTGAAGTGTAACTTAGTAAGCCTAAAGTTTCTTGTATTACAATTGTCAAATATAGACACTGATAATAACAGTGTTTTTTCCGTCTGCTAAGTGTGTTTATAATGTCCAAATGCCTATTTACTCCAACCCTAGCAGCTCAGAATAGATTATTGTACACCCCTCCAGCTAAGAAAGGGTAAGAGCAACGCTCGAATGATGCAGTCTGCGCAGACCTGCGATCCGCGCACATAACTGCACATTTAGAGTCTGATTTCTGGCATGCCTGCTTTATGTATTTCACAGGATTATGCAAGTTTAAACAATTTTGAACCATTTGTGAGAAGCTTTAATGAACTGATGGATAAATAATTAAAAAATACATACATATAAATACGGACAAAATCATCAGACTGTAATTTGTGAGTAATTTCAATATCTGTAGGGAATATGAGAATGTGGTTATAAATCAAACATCCAATAATACAATTTTAATTTATTAAAGGACAGGACGTTGGCAGATTTATGCTAACGAACCAAGAGAACAGGTACGCGTACAAAGCCATCGATCTGCCTGGTTAGGCCTTTTCCATTCCGAAAACAAGACTTAAAAACGACACGGGAAGACTTTTAACTCTTGATGTAACCAGTATATGCGAGAGCGAAACAAGACTCCAGAAACTTGTTAAGTCTAATAGGATGACGTCGGCAGCCAGTCTCTCGAGAGAGGAATTCGATTCCGATTAAAAAAAGGAAGATGAGAGATGCATTGGATTGATCTGGATTGGCTCAGAAGCAACTTTGAAATTCTCCGAGCTGTATAGTAAAAATTGTGTTAACAGAGAATGAGTTTAAAATTGACTAATGAATATAGTTTATTGCTAATAGTGATGTGCGCACCAACTAAAATACAGTTTTTAACTGCGCTTATAAATCACCCTGATGAGTACGAACAGAGACACATTTTAGATATTAATATGGTGTTCTGTGTTGTCTCAGATGGAAGCTTGGCGTCACGATGACTCATATGAATGGAGTCAGAGGAAATTTCGAATAGTTAAGGGACCATCACACGAGAAAATCTCGAAAATTTCACAATTTTCGTTTTTGTGTGTCTATTATACTTAAAAGTCCATAGAATCTTGCAGTATTTTTATTTTTTTTAAATATGTTTTTCACTAGTTTTAGTCTTTTACTTTGCTATTCATAGACATTTCGCTAGCCCGTGCTACGAGCATGCTAAACTAGCCCCGGCTATCGACTGATTACTTGTACAGGATTCATATCATATCATATCATATCATATCATATCATATCATATCATATCATATCATATCATATTATATCATATCATATTATAACATATATCATATCATATCATATCATATCATATCATATCATATCATATCATATCATATCATATATTACATAATATCATGTCATGTCATGTCATGTCATGTCATGTCATGTCATATCATATCATATCATATATCATATCATATCATAACATATATCATATCATATTATAACATATATCATATCATATCATATCATATCATATCATATCATATCATATCATATCATATCATATCATATCATATCATATCATATCATATCATATCATATCATAACATATATCATATCATATCATATCATATCATATCATATCATATCATATCATATCATATCATATCATATCATATCATATCATATCATATCATATCATATCATATCCTATCATATCATATAGAATATCATATCATATCATGTCATGTCATATCATATATCACATCACATCATATCATATCATATCATATCATATCATATCATATCATATCATATCATATCATATCATATCATATCATATCATATCATATATCATATCATATATCATATCATATCATATCATATCATATCATATCATATCATATCATATCATATCATATCATATCATATCATATCATATCATATCATATCATATCATATCATATCATATCATATCATATCGTATCGTATCGTATCGTATCGTATCGTATCGTATCATATCATATCATATCATATCATATCATATCATATCGCTAACACTGGTTTATGAATGCGAAAAACGTTAGTACGCTGATCATGCACCGGAAGCCCGCGCTAATTAAAGTTTAAAATTCCAGCCCTTTAAATTGCTTTAGTGAGGCACGCTTGTTAGCATAGGTTGTGCTCTAATAAGTTGAAATTTAATATTAAAATTTCACAGGTTGCAATGTTACACAGTCAGCATTTGTGTGGAATACAAGGATCTCTGTAATGTATAACTCTTAAAAGTGTTTACATGGTAAAACCCAAAACGTTAAAGAATCATTGAACTCAATGATATGGGATAGATGTTCAAAAAAAAATATTTGTAGTTAGAAATACTTTAGAGATAACTGTATATGATGCTATAGCCTACTAGGAAATATATTCTGGACAAAATGGGCATTGTTTCTGGAGTTTGATGTGACAACACATTGAAGAAATTGCATACCGCTCGCATGCAGCAGGCTGATATTAGATCAAAAACCACTGTGAAGCAACAAAGAATAAGGAAAAGAAAGCTACTAGGATCAAGCAAACACAAAAAAGGATGGCGAAGAACGTTATAGTGCTGGAGAATATTAGGACTACAAAAACTGAGTAAACATCTGTGAATGCAGTATTCTAGTATTTTGCCATTATACTTAATTTACATTTTTCATTATATAAGATACAATTTCTCCAAATCTAATCAACCAATTGCAATTGATGTGAACGTTTTTCTGCGAGTATTTTAGTCATTAACAATCTGAATCGACTAGAACTCTCGTATCTATCACATTTATTAAAAAAAAATGTAATATGATCCTGCATTGTTAATTTAAATTTAAATATTTTCACTTTTTTAAATCCTGACAAATTAAATTGAAAAACTAATTGATTAAGATTTTTATATAGGCTTTAAGTATATCAACAAAAAATATCAAGCTTATCCACAAACTACATTTTTAGAAAAAGGAATTTATAAGAGCAAAAGTGATTAAATTAACATTTCAATGGCAATTGTTTAATAGCACATTATGCAACGAGCCTATAATGGTAGTAATTAAGACGCGAGTATGTTTATGAAACGAGCGCAAGCGAGTTTCATAATTTTCATACGAGCGTCTTAATTACCATTATGGTCAAGTTTCATACGACTTTTTATGCTCGACCACATTTCTAACTTGAAATTATTCATAAGTATTCATGTAATTCTTATCTGACTGAGGAGCGGAACTGACCTTCTGCAATACGTCGTAAATTGTGAGATGTGCGCAGACGCGAAAGTATTGATTTTTTCCGAGAAACAAATGTCGACATTGACCCTGATATAATTTAGAGAGTAAAATAAACATTAATCTTGATATAACCCTGAAATTGAATTAGACATTGAAAAACGAAATGACAAATTGAATTTATTTGAATATCATTTACAATTAACGCTAATTATTATAGTAACAGAACTAGTTGTCTTTCGATTGCATATCCGAGAATAATCGATACTTGCGTTTTCATATTGCTACAATGGCATTTTCTGATTGGTGGAACACCTGAACTTTAATGAATAGGTGTACTTTAATGAGGTCCATTAAAGGGCTGCTACCAGGTGTATAATTACTACATTTCGGCATGGTCGAGCATAAACAATATTAAACATTTAGTCATTTCCAGAAGGATAAATCTCAAGCCTATGATCTGTTTTATAAATGCACAAATTTTCATAGTTATAAAACTCAGACCGTCAATTATTTGATCATTTGATTGTTATATTGCATATTCCTGATTTTCTCGTGTGGTGCCCCCTCATATCAATGGAGTCAAAGAGTGTGTTCATTTAATTTTATTCCAAGAAAGCTATGAAAAATGAAGAGACTCCAGACCATCTCTCGAATACTAGCGATTCTCGACAGCTAAGTGACCTTTGAATGATAGCCTACCATTAATATACCTCACATGCTAACGAGTCTCGCCTCAGGGCGTTCATCGTCTAGGAACGGAAACATTGTTGTATACCAACTGGCTTTTTTCGTCAAGTGTCTCCAATGTTTCACAGAGAAGCAATAACCTTGTTGGTTATATCAATTCGACGTCACCGAAGCTTTTGCACCTTATTCTGTAACCATACTTTCATGACATTGGCACAATTAATACACGTTCTCAGGCAATATTAGTTAAATTGTTGAATGAAATGCACGCGTTGATTGTGAATGTAGTACAGATCTTGATCGATTTTTGTGTGTTTTTTTTAACTCGTTAACGTCAGATGAAATAGTTGTGGTTGGGTTTTGTCAAAGTTGAAAGAGACTTTGAGTATTTCTCAGCAAAGAACCGACTACGTATCTTGAGTGAAAGGAACATTATTCTCGATATTTTGCAAGGATCACTGCCATAAATCATCGCCAGTGTATAAAACTACAAAACACGTTCTAATAAATAGCTGACACTCCTCTAATGTTTTAACCGATGATTTTCAAATAGAGCAATTGGATTTAGAGCAATCGGCACCTTGAGAAAAAAAAACAGTGAAGGCCTTATATGATTTGCTATTGTAAAAGTGGAAGCTTACATCACTTATAAAAAGAAATAAGGATATTTTAGTAGTACCTAAGATAACGAAAAAAATATTCGGAAGTTTTGAAATCTCTTTGACTATAAGTAATTTTATGTGAAGATTTTTTAGTAACGCGAAAATAACGAGAATTTAAAAACCAAAACCGCACTATTCCACATAATACAACGTAACTTATTAATTATTTATGAGGAATATAAACTACTATGTATGTCGGAAGCGTGGTGCCAAAAAATCAATTCCTCCTGGTGCCATGGCCAAGATAGCATGGGAATTACGAAGTGAGCCTACACTTCTGCCCTAATGCGTATTAATGCATTATCGTACAGGCAAGAACAATTGTCTTTATTATGTATTTCAATAGCAATAAATTATATTTCAATAGCAATAAATTATCAACTATTAATTATTTAATCAGCATTTATTTTCAACTGAAACTTTATTGAAAGAAGAGGAGCTAAGACGAATATAAAGTAATGGAATAATAATAATGCCAAAAAAGTGTCGAAGGAATCTGAGACTAAATGAATTCTAGTGTACCCAATCTAATACGATCCAGATTTTGGAACCTACCAGTACTGAAAAAAAATAAAGATATGAAGTCTGAAGACACGTATAAAAACCTAAAATCCTTCCACTCAAAGAATGTAGCCTAATTAGTTACGTTCAATACATCACATACAAAAATATGAAAATTAAAGGCATATGCTTTCCAAATTATTCTCACAGTATAGTAATATAGTTATTTCATCCAATATGAAATGAAGAGTCCACTGCAAGAATGATAGATGCCACTTTCTAGTCGAAAATGAACCAAGACTGTCAATGCATAGCTTAAGACATAAATATAGAATGCACATACTGAGTTATATGGCATTAATACTGATAGTCATTGTCCAGTAATGATCGGAAAATCACAGTTAAGTTTTGAGCGCTAAGCATTTCAAACTTTCAATTGCTTCTCCTGCAAAATGTATTCCAAATGACATCCATCATTCTTGCAGTGGACAACGATATATTAATTTTTAAACCTTTGGTTCGTTTCGTAAAAATTGAGTTCTTTATCACGTTTTGAATGATATTACAGTTTACGGTTTATTTTCGTAAACTGTATTTCGAAAGACAGATAATTACTAAGAACTGAAACAAAATAATTAATTTTATTTTTCTGAATTATACACGAAAACACATTTATATTATCGCAAAATAAAAACATTTTATTTTATTAATAGATTTTAGTCATGTGTGTTGTAAATTCAATTATTTTTACAAAATTCTGTACGAAACATTGGAAAAGTTTGAAAGTAGAGAATATATTATTTACCAAATTTATAAGCTGTAAAGCAAATGTTTGAAGAACGAATAAATTGCTATTAGTCTTTCTTGTTCCTCTAACTTTAATAATTATTCATACGTGCAAAGGAAAATGAGAAATTTCTTTCTAATCTGTCAAAGGAAACGCATCAAGCGTGGTGGTATTGATTTGCTTCAATCGAAAAAATCACAGCATGAATATTGTATTTCAGTATTGCGAAGCGAACAGCGTTCAACATACATGAACACGTCACATAAACTATTTAACTTAGGGGTTGGGGTTGTCATATTCCGCCACTGTTTAAAGAGCGACTGTGTTGACATTACTCATCAGGCGTCTACGCAAACCTTCAGAGAATCATTGTGTAATTAGCGGTGGCATCGGGTTCAGCTGTTCCAGCTTCAATCCCCAGTCTGCTGGAAACCACGGCGACCGCACACATATTCGTATGAGCCGTGGAATGTTAAATGAGGGGAGACACATTCTGAAGCTAATTTCGAAAAAGGTGTACAGAGAGAGACAGAAAAATTGAAGCTGTGCAGGGAGTTTAATATTCATGAGTTTAAATGGCGTAATATGATTATTCCATAAAGTGAATAGATATTTTAAAGGGAACGTATATAATCATACAACAGAGAGACTTTGTTAAAGAAATGTGAGATAGCAGATAATTCGCTTCTATTCTTCTTTGTAGGAATAAGAATTGAATGATAATGACGTTTGCAGAACAGTTCTGCTACCCCTGAGCTCAACTGCTTTTGCAAGAGCTTTGAAGCTGAAAATTATATCACGATTTTAAGAAAAGTACAGAAAGGTAAAGTACAGAACTTAAACGATGCTAAGCAACGACTCTCAGGGTGCTATTCACATACATTTCGCTAGCCCGCGCTACGAGCGGGCTAAACTAGCTCCGGCTATCGACTGGTTACTTGTACGGGATTCATATCATGTCATGTCATGTCCATGTCCATGTACATGACCATGTCATTGTCATTGTCATTGTCAATGTCAATGTCAATGTCAATGTCAATGTCAATGTCAATGTCATGTCATATCATATCATATATTATATCGTACCATACCATATCATATCATATCATATCATATCATATCATATCATATCATATCATATCATATCATATCATATCGTATCGTATCATATCATATCATATCATATCATATCATATCATATCATATCATATCATATCATATCATATCATATCATATCATATATCGTATCGTATCGTATCGTATCGTATCGTATCGTATCGTATCATATCATATCATATCATATCATATCATATCATATCATATCATATCAATTATATCGCTAACACTGGTTTATGAATACGAAAAACGTTAGTTCGCTGATCATCCACCGTAAGCCCGCGCTAAGAAAGTCTATGAATACTGCAGTAATGGCATGTTGGTTGCTAAGATCTTTGGAATGGTTTTGTGATTTCGAGTTGGGAATGGAAACCAGCTTACTCCTATTGTTAACACTTATTAATCAACCAGTAGGCCTACTCGAGGCCCACTATGGCGGAAACTAACAATAAGTAGCAGTAAATGCAAACGGACGGAATTTATAATAAATAAATTATGGAAAACTAAGTGCATAACGAATAGCAGAGATATACAGAGTGAACTGTAAATAATGTTATTTAATTCTGGTGAATGATTCCTTTAGTAACGAGCAACAAAAGAGTCACATCTCATTTTCCTGTGTTTTGAATAGTTTTCCAAAAAATATATATATTTTAAGGGGTTAGGTACAGCTTACAGCAGTAAAATTTTGGAAATATTCAACATTTTATTCCTCCATTACTGTCTCTTGTACAATAATGAAAATTAGTATGTGTAAAACACTGTCCTTCTGCTATATGAAAAAAAATATTTTTACGATTTAAAAAATTATTTACATTTTTTTTTCAAAATTCAGTTCACTGTGAAGTGATGAAGCGTTTCCCACATAACTCAAAAACTATCCAACATTCTGTGATGAAATTGTTTGTGTGTATTTTCTCTACCTTTGATAGACTGTCTGATAAAAAAAATAAATTAATTTAAAAATGGTCCAATATCAGTATTTTCTTCGAACACAAAATAAAAAAAAAATATTATTTATTAAGAAATGTAGTTGAAAAAGCATGATATTGTAAACATGAGTTTCAGCAATAAAATAAAAGACGGAGAACATGAAAAAGTTAACAAGTTTATGACTTATGAGGGAAATGCTTCATCACTGCACAGAGAACTACCACCATTATGAATTTTGAAAAAAAAAATGTAAATACTTTTTTAAATCGTAAAATCGTAAATGGAGGAAAAAATGTTGAATAGTTCCAAAAATTTTACTGCTCTAAGCTGTACCTAACCCCTTAAAATACATTAATTACGAGATCGTACAACGCTGTCTAATGAGTAGGTAGTGCACATAAGGTTCTGTTGCTCTGAACAACCTCTTCACCTGGCTTGTTATGAATAGGGAAGTTGAAGGTCATTGCCACGTACATTGATTTTAAACTCGTAAGAAAAAAAATACAGATGATAAGGAACACTACTCATTTCAACGTTAAATAATATCTTGGAAAATTTGAAATAAATTCTGTAACCTAAATTTAATTAAACGTTCTGCAAACGCAGACAATAAGTTGCGTTTATTTCCAGGATGCGAATTAACGGGAGGGATGGGGGGATTTCCCTCCTGTTGGGAAGTTATCCCCCTCTCATAAATTCATATTAACATCCCTGCCAGGGATAACTTCTATCCCCCCCTCGCAAAATGTAATTGTTTTAATACAAGTATAATTACTTTATAAAGTACAGTAAGAAGTAAGAAAATATAATAATATTAATGTATTATCATCACCGGCAAGCTGACAACAATCAATAACTTAGGAATTACACATCTTATCTTAAGCCTACTCATGGATAATTATTATTGTAATCAAGATGCAAGACAAGCAACTCAGTGCGACCAAGCGTTGAGCTGTATCGAATGAGGATAATAATAATTTTATGTATGGTGTTCTCCATCTAGGATTCTATCCCCCCTCATCAGAAACCTTAATTCGCACCCTGCTTATTTCAAACTAAAGTGAAAATATTAAGACATACTTCTACTATCCCATTTTAATTTAATATTCTAGAGAACATAAACAATAATGATGCTTATGTCATGTTAAAAATAATATTTTAAAACATTTAAAACTCTAAAGAAAAAAATAAAAATACAATTTGCTTAGTTTACGTTAAACGAACTAAATTAAAAATATTATTTTAAATTCTTCGACTTAATTTCAATTAAATATTCGGGGAACATAAACAACAATAAAAGCTTATTTTAGGTCATATAAAACTAATTGATATATAATTTAAAAAATCTGCGTTTGTCGTACTACAAGCATTTTCTTCAGCCAATTATAAATAATTTCTTCCCACTTCAATTTTTAAAGTAGTAACCGGTAAACTTACATACAAGAAATCAAATTTCCCTTAAAATCAATTTTATTGTGTTATTATGTTTACATTTTTCATTGTCTCACCCATCTCTTGCATTATTACGCGTTGCACGAATGATTTTCGGTGGCCAGTGGACGAACTAAAGCATAGACACTGCGTAGGAGATAGATAACGCAGCGCCAATGCCTCTCTCGAAATCGGCAATCATTCGTGCAGCAAATGTGCAGGCAATAACCTTTACAGTGTTTATAATTCCTGTTATTTTCAAATAATTATTTAATTTATATCTAATATCTTTTCTTCCAATTTTAAATAATTGAAAGTATTCACTTGTTCCATTATCTCATTACTTACTTACTTACAAATGACTTTTAAGGAACCCAAAGGTTCATTGCCGCCCTCACATAAGCCCGCCATCGGTCCCTATCCTGTGCAAGATTAATCCAGTCTCTATCATCATATCCCACCTCCCTCAAATCCATTTTAATATTATCCTCCCATCTACGTCTCGGCCTCCCCAAAGGTCTTTTTCCCTCCGGTCTCCCAACTAACACTCTATATGCATTCTGGATTCGCCCATACGTGCTACATGCCCTGCCCATCTCAAACGTCTGGATTTAATGTTCCTAATTATGTCAGGTGAAGAATACAATGCGTGCAGTTCTGCGTTGTGTAACTTTCTCCATTCTCCTGTAACTTCATCCCGCTTAGCCCCAAATATTTTCCTAAGCACCATATTGTTCCACACGCTATTAACATCTCTATTATCTCATTATTAATATTATTTTACTTCTTAATGGGTTTGTTTTTTTTCCGAATACAATCATCGTGAAAGTCTGAAATCTCATTAATAACATCCCATTTCACATTTGTGTGCTTGCTTGTATGTTTGTATGTTTGTTCGTGTGGGCAATTAACGTCGAAATCTCCATTCCGTCAGACAAGTGAAAAATCACATGAATCTTGTGCGAAACCTTCCGAGCTCCATTGATCCATGCATAAATCGAAACTATACGAAGAGTAAGTACATTTGAATGGGCAGACTTCGCCATTCGAGTGCGATGAATAGCGCGGGGAGAGCAGGCGAATGAAATACGTGTGCGTGGTATTCGATAGGAACAGGCAGGAAGCCCTTTTGTGTGTAGTGTTGCCAAATTACCTGCCCGCTACCGAAAGATGGGATCAATGCCAAGGGAAAAATTAGAAATATATCAACGATATTTCTGAGTATATATAATGTTATGAATGTGAAAGAGCATTTTTAAAAGAATCCAACTGCATATACAGTAAATAACGTTAATACAAAAACATTGTAATTCAGAGTCACAAGAAATTGATGCCCGTTTACAGAAAGAAAATAAATGTTAATATGCGTTATCCGATATATTAAGGAGTAAATTAATTGCAAACTAAACAAAAGCGCACGCATGCACACACACACACACAAAAGACTTCAAATTATGCCTGTTATAGTCTATACTTATGAAACATGGACACTCACAAAAACAGATGAGAATAATTTGAAAATTTTTGAATGAACATTTTTTAGAAAAATACTGGGAGCAATTCGAAACGCAGTTGCAATGGAATGGAGGATATTAGACATTATATAAATTTATTATTTTTACAATGATCCTGATATTGTGGACAGAATTGAAGCAAGACGACTGCGATGGATTGGACATACTGTATACTAAGATCTTAGAAGAAAAAGAAAAAAAAATGTTATGTTTTATTTAACGACGCTCGCAACTGTAGAAGTTAAATGAGCGTCGCCGGATATGCCGGAATTTTGTCCCGCGGGAGTTCTTTTACATGCCAGTAAATCTACTGACATGAGTCTGTCGCATTTAAGCACACTTAAATGTCATCGACCTGGCCCGGGATCGAACCCTCAACCTTAGACATAGAAGGCCAGAACTATATCAACTCACCAACCAGGTCAACAGAGAATAAAAAGAGTAAAAAGAGTTTTCACAGAAACACCCTTGGGGAAAATAACACTTAGACAATCTGAAGGAAGACATACATTTTTAAAAATTCATGATAACTGAAAAATTCTTTTCCAGAACAGGGTGTAGTGGTATTATATTGTAAACTCAGCAGCCAAGAGCTTTCATATCGTATAAGACTTTACTACTAACAACAACAATAACAACATGAATAACAATAATTATTTGGACAATTTATAGGTTGGTATACTGATATGTATAAAAACGATAATCTGAAATTAAAATTATAGGCCTACATAAAATATATTACGAAGGAATGTTGCACACATCTGTTCCATTTCTACAGGGGTGAAGGGATATAACAGTGCAGGTTGAAAGAGGAAATGAAATACGTCAAAATAAATTTAAAAACTATTATGAGTTTTGTAATTAAGTGCATGGTTAATTGGAAAATTAGAATGAAAGTCTACGTAGTTTGGCAACAGCGCACCACCGGTGTCAATGACATGAGCATGGGTGGACAACTCGTGCTCTCAAAGTGTCAAGACAACCTCAGTGCAGGTAGAACGGACACTGTACTAACTGTAATGTCTGTATGCGGTTTGCTCGCGTCTACAATAAGCGACTCGTTTTAAGTGAACAACAATTTAATCCCCAGATCATTCCCCTTTAGTGATGAGTCGAAAGAGAGAATTTTTTATTAAGAAGGGAGGTAAAGCTTGTATTATGTTCTATTACATTTTCTTACGCATGGTATTTTATGTTACAAATAAACACAGTGAAGATTTTAGTAAAGAAATACTGTCTAGATCTCCTGTAGAACAGCTAAAGGTAAAGACGGGATATCAATAAGGTGAGACTGATATCAAATATCGTTAGCACGTCCCTGATATAAATGAATGGTAGAAAGAGTAAATGATTGAACAAACAAACAACACAAAACAAAAAATGAAAAAAATAAAATAAAACAATAAATAAGTAAATAATAATTAACAAAAAAACAAATGAATGGCATAAGAAATGTGCGATTGAGCAAAAAAATAATAGCGAAAGAAATGGATGATTGAGAAAAATAAATGACGGAAGAAATGGATAATTGAACGAAAATGGAACAATGGAAGAAATTGATGAATGAACAAAAAATGAATGACGAAAGAAATGGATGATTGAACAAAAAATGAATGACGGAAGAAATAGATGATTAAACAAACGAAAAATAACTGAAGAAATGAGTGACTGATAAAACAAATTAATGACGGAAGAAAAATGTAGGTATATTGCACGAGCCAATGAATGGCGAAAGAAATGGGTGATTGAACAAAAAATGAAGAAGGGAAGAAATACTTAATTGAACGAGAAAATGAAGAACTGAAGAAATTGATGATTCAACAAACAAATGAATGACGGAAGAAATGGCTAATTGGATAACAAATTATTGACAGAAAATATGTAGGGATGTTGTACAAAAAGTAATGAAAATAAATGATTAAATATAACAGTAAATTTCGGAAGAAATAAATGTTTGAAAGAGAAAATATTGACGGAAGGAATGTATGATTGTACAAATAAATGAATAACGAAAGAAATGGGTAACTGAACTAACAAATATATAACGGAAAATGAATGACGAAATGAAGCACTGAATTAAGGAAGAAATAGATGAAAGAAAAAAGAAATAAATTGAAAAAAGAAATGAATGATTTAACAAACAAATTAATAACGACAGATGTGGATGATTCAACATACAATTTAATTATGGAAGAAATTGACGATTCAGGGAAAAAAATGAAAAGCGTAAGGAATGAACAAGTGAATGACAAAAGAAATGTTAATATGGACGAAAAAATCGATAAAAATGTCAATAGATGAGCAATAGAACGAATGACTGGACGAACAATGAAATTAGTTGGAGAAATAACGAAAGATTGCGCAAGCAAATTAATCAATGACGAAATAAGTGAATTTGTTGAGTCTGTGAATATATTCTAATCAGAAAAAGCATTTGTATTACTCCAATTGTGCCATTCAATTGAAATGAAAAATTCAAACATGGGCTAGGCGTGCTATAGTGCATATAATGTATAGGAAAATAAGAGAATGTTTTAATTTCGAAAACTATATCGTGATTTAATCTACCGAAAAGAGAAATATCGTAGTTACATAGCCCACATCTTGTAAGTCTCATTGAAAAATGTATGTTGACGTTGACAAGAAAATAAAGAAGAAAAATGAAAAATATTATTTAATCTGTAACATACAGACTTGACGAACGTGAAGTAGAAAACACGAGTGCAATCTTCACATATACTTAATGATATCGTTAAAAGCTTTTTCGTCTCCTACTCTGCTAGGCGCCCAACTGTCACACAGACCATGTTAACGTTCCTCCCCCACTCAACTCATATTTAAACATGTTGCTACCAGATGGCATTGATAAAAACCCAGGCAAGAGGAAACTACGTTGAAATACACAAAACCAGGCTACAGAAGCGTAAAGTCACATCTAACGAGAAAAACATTTTCTCATTCCTAAAAAGCGCGAATAAATAGGTAGTAAAACGATGCTTAAATAGGGATCACGACATCCAGGCCAATATAAAGTTGGTTGCAAGTGGCTGTATTAATACGATTAATATTTATTAATACTTCCATTTCAAATATCTTAATTACAAATATTATTATGTCTTTAAAAAGTTATGCACAACAGATGACAGAAAATCATTCGGAAACATATGTAACAACAATTCGAGAAGAATTAAGATTCACTGTTTCAGAAGATCTTCTACAATATCAGATGAAAACTATTTTGAAAGTTTACACAAGGATATACAAATAACCTATAATAAATGATTGGTTGATTGGCAAACTTACTCGTGTTAAATTACATAAGCACGTGTGGCTTACAGCTGTTTCGGTGCTTCTTCACAACATCCTCAGAGCCTACTAGACCTCGGCGTCATCTCGAATTTCGCTGCCTGTTGTGGGGGTGCGTTTGCGTGTTGAAAAGTGGAGTCAAATAGTGTGTGTGTGTTCTGAAATTGATCTGTGTGTTGAGAATTTGATCAGGGTGTGTTTTAGTGTATGTGTATATTTCATATTGTTCTAGTGTGTTGAGTTTTTGTTTTTTGGGTTGTATGTGTAGGATTTCCATGTCTGTATTTATGTTATTGTATGTATGGTTAGCATTAGTTATGTGTTCGACATATGTAGATGTATTATGTCCCCTGGTTGTTGCTTTAATGTGTTCTTTGTAGCGTGTTTTGAATGATCTGCCTTTCTGTCCAATGTAGAACTTGTCGCAACTATTACATGTGAGTTTTGTATACGCCTGTGTGGTTGCATTTATTTGTTTGTGTGTTGAGATATCTTTGTAGTGTGGTTTCTGTTCTGTATGCTATGTTGTATTTCTTCTGAATGAAGATGCGATCTTATGTGTGTTTTTGTTTTCGTATGTTAGTGTGATGTATTTCTTGTGTTCTTATTATTGTGTTGTGTTTTCCGTATTTAACATAAGTAAGTTTGCCAATTAACCATTCATTTATATTTAAGTGTTAAAAGTAGTGTAGGTACGCAATATTCAAGATGAAACCTACAATAATGATCACTGTCACATACTAAAAACAAATCGAAGTAGTGACCTACATATTTTAATGAGACGCCTGAAGCTATCATCACTAGATGCACTATTATCCAGGTGTCATGGTGTTCGATGTGTTCATAAGCGAAACAATGAAGCAGAAGTTGCAAGATGGCGGCACCTCTCCACGACTGTACCATTGTCGAGCAGCACTCTGTTGTGCGCCTTTCTGGGAAAATGGTCTGGCAGCAAAGTATATTCATATAAGGAAATACTGCTGTGTGTGGTAAGTTTTTCATGTAGGCTATTGCCAAGGTATCTACAATTAGGTGCAGAAGTTCTCTGAAGGGCGGACAAGTATCGAACATCCAGTCGTCCATACTTCAAATTTATAACAAGCAGAAATGTTTTTGATAAACAAACAAACGAGAATAAAAATTTTGCCTAGTTCCTTTTAAAAGTTTAACAACAAGTAGGCCTATATAGAATAAATATAGTAATGCCATCATAATTATAAATAAATAAGAATTTATTTAAAAATGTCAATACAAAATATTTCGGGCAGTGGAATTTGCCACAAGAGCAAATTTGCAACACTTGGACGATTTGACCCGAGCAGACAAGATGAAGGGGACGATATACTGGCCCGGATAGTTGCGGAAGATGAGTTTTAGATGTAGATTACCAGACCGAGACAAAACGTGCATCAATGCTGGGATCAAGTCGCCAATAAAACATAGGAAGGGACCATATGATATAAATTGCCCATTCTTAAGAATTCTTAACACTCTTCTCTACATAACAACATTCAATATTACAATATAACTTTTATGAATTCTTAAAACTAAGTTCAGCTTTGAGTTCATAATATCCTTCTTAAGCAGCGATAGGTTTCTCAGCTCTAAACAAAAAAAATAATTTGTAGAAAAAAATCTAGTGCTCGTAGAAATGCCACATTTTTAGTAAAATAAAAGTATAGTAGAAATACTAAATACTTTAACTCTTAAGTAACAAGAAGTCGCTTTTAACATAGTGTAGTTAAAGGGAATATTAACTTATTTCCGATAGGTAGGCATTTGTCGTAGTTTGTCAATTCAAGGACTTCACTTATGATATGTGGAGTAAAATTCTTCCGGTATGAAGTGGTTACAGTTTTAACAGAGGAATTATATTTATATACATATATAATGTTCTGCCAAATGACAGGTCTTTCACTGCAAATCCAGCATTTTCCAATATTTCCTATTTTCTTGCCTTCCCCGTAATCTCCACTTATGATCCATATGTATCTTAATGTCATTTATCATCTGATATCTTCTTCTGTCCCGAACTCTGTTCCCGTTCACCATTCCTTCTTCTCAGCAGCCAGTGACCCAACCAATTCCTTTTTCAGTTTCAGCATAATTCTTTCTTCTCCCAATCTTTCCAACACAGCTTCATTTCCTATTCATTATATTTATAAAAATTAAAATTGATCACAATATCATTGAACTTAAACGATGTATAAATACAGGATGAATCTTCTTTTCTTTGTTATATCCAGTTTTCTCCTTATAATACCAGTTTACAGTCCAATGTGGTATAGGGAAGTGTATACAATATGTCTGTAGACCAGCACTTAATAGACACACATGCGAACCTCCATGGTAGTGTGGTAAACACGGTACAGGTCACCGCTGAGACAACATAGGACAGCACATGACAAGGGACAAACGCCCATTGCCATGGAAGGAAAAATAAGTCTCTTCCATAGCCCGAATCATGGACTGCTTGGGTGAGAAAATCATACGCTATCCAGACAGCCAAGGTGTTGGACATATACAAAGAATACGCACTTTAATTCCTAGAAGTTAAACTACAGTTGTGACTATATTCGGCAAAAGAATTCTATGGCCATGTGATATAAATGTGGAGTCTTAAATTCTTGTAAACGATATAGACTGTTCTACATTAAAATATGTTGGCTATAAAAACCAAAGTATACGTGAGTTTTAAAGTTACATGAACACAGAGAAAGTTTCGTCTCGTTTCTATTCCTGTTCCATTAAACAAGCTGCTATTTTGCGTATAATGGAGATAAGTTTATACATTGTGAAGAAGAAAACGTTCTCAGAATGAGGCCTACGCCTGCCTGCAGCTAGTTCGCACCTGCTTCCCTGCGTCTTATTATGTGCATACTTATATCGGTAAATCGACATTTAATATACTACGCTTGAAACACTTTAAAATAAACAAGACGCACAAATCGTAACTCAGGGCTCGTTTTCAAGCTACGAAGAATTGCGGTAGTTATGAAATGTAAGGCTTTCACAGTTATTTGTGTTGTGAAGGAAATAAATTGGGTTTCTTTCGAAAAAAGTGATCGAAAATCGAAAAAATCGAAAAATCGAAAGAGAGTTGGGAGGACAAATTTAAAAGGTACGCAAAACGCGTCCTTGCAAGGGGTTGGAGGCTGTACAAAACTAAATATGTGAGCTCCAAGCCTGTTGTCCACTAGTCTCACTCCGGGTTACGCTGCTCCACTGAAGGAACTCTAGAAAATTTTGAAGGGGAAGTCGAAATTTGACGTAACCTCTTAGGTACTACATACGCGAGGGGGACTGAGATTTGATCAACTGATCACGGAACGGGAAGAGGAAGATCTGGCTGGTGTTTGCCGTTAGGATGGCAAGACGCTGTCATCTTTCTCTGTAGTTCAATGGGATTTGATATCTCCGATGTAGCCTACAGTTGCTTGGAATAGTTCCGTAGTTCCAGTTGTTTAATGTGCTTAGATTTCAGTAAGTGAAAATTCTTTTGCTGTACTAAGGTCCAATTCTTTGGGTAGTCACATAAGTCACGTTGTTCTGGCTAGCTAGATAGCATCAGGTTTTTGGTAGTCACGTGTGTTCAGTTGTTTACGGTAGCTAAATATGCCCAATTGTTTGAGATGGTAAAATGAAATAGAATTCACGGGAGGAGGGCATTATGGCACAGCATTGCGACCTTTTTCGGTCTATTGCGCTAACCCACAAGCTAGGCACGTTCCCAAACCCACAACGGCTAACTATACTAAGGTTCGCTGCATATCCAGGTTTCGAGCAAGCAACCCCTTCTCGCCCAAAGCCAGCCCTCTCCGTACGTCGCCAACCGGAGATCGGGGAATGCTATAGAATGATGACGTAATGCAGAAATGGTGACGGAATGATGTAGATACCTACTATGGAGAAAAACGGAAGAATCCTGTGGAAAACTCCAGCTGCGACCTTTTCCGCCACAAGTGTCACTATGGATTTTTCAATGAAAATCCTACACTTCAATGGGAATCGAACCGGGTCGCCTGCGTGACAGGACGGAAGTCTAACGAATCAGCTACCGCAGGGGTCTTGAAATGGTACAAGTCTAGTTGCTTCGCTAGTCAGATTGCTCCAGCTATTTCAGCTAGTCAAGTAGATCCAGCTGCTTCAGGTAGTCACATACGTCTGACTGGGTAAGTCAAGTAGCTCTAGTTGTTCGGAATACTGAAGTATGTCCAGGTCTTTAGGCTAGTCAAGTCAGTTGATTGGATAAGGAGGTATGTGTAAATATTTGGTGTAGTGAGGCAGAGTGAGGCAGATCCGAATCTTTGGGATAGTGAGATAACTCCAGTTGTTTCTTGTGGGCATGTAGGTCCAGTTGTTTGAGGTAGTGCTTGTTTGGAATACTCAGAGAGATCTAGTTGTTTGGAGTAGTCGGGTAGATACAGTTGATCTGAATGAAGGAGGGGAGAGAAACGGTGAATTGTTCAATGGTTGAGTTGTCTGGACTTTTTCCATTGCTAATTTAAAAAAAAATTGTAACACAACGTTTCGAAGAGTGGCTCTCTCTTCGTCGTCAGGTGAAAACCTACTGTGGGAATCGTTACAAACAGCTAGCCTGTCTGTTGTTGTTTGTGCTAGTCATATATTTGCAACTGTTTGAGCTAGTGAGATAGTTTCAGTTCTTTGGACTTTCCAGGTGAGATGTATGAAATGGGTAGGTAAATCCAGTTCTTGGCGTAGTCAAGTAGGTCCAGTTGTTTCGAGTGGTGACGTAGGTCCAATTGTTTGAGCAGGCAAACGTTATGATGGAGGCAGATAAAAAGTTAATTTTTTTTTCTTCCACCATGTTAATAATGTCAAAAGAAGTGCTTATACAAATTTTAGCCACTCGACCGCAATTACGGGGCAGTCCAGAAAGTACTTTTCCCTGGGACCGTTTACAGAAAACAGCACAATTGCATGGGAATATTTATTGAAACATATATAGCAATTGTTGCGCTATTTGTCAATATATCCCCCACTGGAACTGAGACATTTGTCATATCATGGGATCAATTTTTGTGTCGTAGAAGTCAGCCGTCTGAGATAGGAACCAACGTTTGACTGCGTCTGCACCTCTCTCTGTCGATCCCGTGATATGAAAAATGTCTCAATTCCGATGGAAAATATGTTGAAAAATAGCTCAACAATTGCTGTGTCTGTTCCAATAAATTTATCCAATGAAATTGTGTTTTTTTCTGATAACGGCCCCTGGTGAACTTATTTTTTACAGCCCTCGTAATTGCGGTCGAGTGACCAAAAATTGTATAAGCACTTCTTTCGACATTATTAACATGGTGGAAGAAAACATTTAACATTTTTTATCTGTTCCCATCAGAACATTTGCTTGTAAGACATTCTATGTTGTGTAGTGTTGTCCAATTGTCACTAACCTTTTCGTCTCCATTTTCATTCAAGATTGACGTAATGTTCATGTGCGCGAATTTTGGGTTATTCTGTACGTATATTAGGGGAAGGTTGCCTATATTGGACCAGTTTTTTGTTTTTTAATCCCATGTCTTTAATAATGATTAAATTAAATCAAAATATGTTGTAGTACATTCTACATTCTATGTACTTTCATCCTATAGTCTTATATTTTAAATTACACAATTACTAATAAATATAAAAAAGTAAAACCAAAATCATGGAAATGGTCCAAATTGGGAAACCGGTTGCCTAATTTGGACTCATAGTGTCCCAATTTGGACCTCGCAAAAATACATTAGTAATAGTAAACAAATAAGTAGAAGAGGGGTATTTATTATAAATATCTTTAATTCACCAAATTTTACGTTAAAATATATCAGGCATTAACATTTGGTGAAAGAAGTTACATAATTCTCTGTACTTTGATGAAAAATTAAAGAAAAACAAGATAAATTAATTACAGAAACACTATTGCATTCAAGCTGATTGTTACACTCAGAATATTTCTCTTTGCAGTGAATTAGTTTTATATTAGTTGCTTGTCTCGGTTACATAGCCTACTATTTCAAAATTACAGGAAGACTCATAGAAAAGCAAAAAAAAAAAAAAAAAATGTTAGGCCTACATAAAATTGGAAAGTCCCTGTTTGTTTGGCTACGAAACTCCTGTGAGTAAGGAAACGTAGACATAAAAAATAAAAAGGTGACATGATTTCCTCTTGCGTTTGAAAATTACCAGTCGCAGTATAAGGAACCCCGCCGCATTGACAACACAGACTACTGTGGTGTTTACACCTCTTTCACCACTTACGGCTCCAACTTGGTGTTTCTCTTTCTGAGCTATAACTTTCTGTTGCCTCTTTTGCACCGTTGTAAATCCACATTCGTCAATGTTGAACACAGTACGCCTATTTGCTGTGATACCATTCTCATCGACAGTTTTTTTTTCAGCAGGTCGGAAAACTGGATAACACTCTCCCTATTGAACCGCTTAGCTCGGGTCATTTATGCTCCTTCTGGGTGACAGAGAAAAAAAGTTTTGAGTTTCGCTTCATAGAAGCACAGAACCACTTCTTTCCGGCCATTTTTTCCTCCTTGTTAAAAGTGTAGGGAGCATCATATTTTCCTGCGACATCAAAAGCAAGCTTATGCATATCTTTGATTGTCAACCCATAAAACCTTTCTTCAAACAAGAGAATGTGGTTGGCAATAATTTTCTCCATATCTCAATTGAAGGTTGGTTGCCTTCTGAAGGACTTCATTGGAAAGCGTTTTTACAATCAGCATAGTCTATGGCACTCAATATATGCGAGCACACTCGTTGAGTCCATAGTCACCATTTCTTTATGCTGCTACCGCCATCTTCAAAGCATCATTTCATTTCTGGTAGGTTCCCTTTTTTGACATCTTGGAAACATAAAGACACAGAATCCCCCAATACATTATTTTTTCTTAACATTGACCATAATATAATGCTTTATATTCATGTTGCAAAAAAAAAAAATACTAACAATTTCCTAAATTGGACCAGTCCAATCCAGGCAACGCGCAGAGGTCCAACCTAGGCAACTTGTTCACTTATGCAAACAGACGACACTAAACAAACACATGAAATTAAAAACTAGTTTTAAAACACGCAGATAGTAGCTAATGAAAAATACTTGTAACGTATAGTATAGAAATTGTTATTACTTACTCCTACTGTGTATAAAAGCTTAAGATCCGTAGTGTAAAAACTGTAAGAGAAAACACCAAAACACATTAACGGCAATCCTATTCGCTAAGATGGTTACAGCTCACTGAACTTCGAGATGAGCTCCTTAGGCAGCGTCAGCAAGCAGTGGTGCCAACTGAAATGTTTGAAATACTTCTGTATATGGAAATACAACTGCGGTCCAATTTAGGCAACGGTCCAAATTCGGCAACTCTCCCCTAACTTCTTTCGTAGAATCTGAACTATTGGTAATCTCTGAATTTATTAAACAAGCAGTATTAGTAGACTCACTTAATAAGAAATCCTATGAAGTTTCTACATAATAATACGTAGCATGATAAAGGTGACGACAAATAATAATGGTAGTAATTGGCTGAATTCAGGATATACCATAATGACATTAAATTTATTTAATGGTTACAACCTTCTGATCTGAGAAACTTTCTCCATTTTGAAACTTACCATTTTATTCCACTCGCTCGCGCGCGACACCTGAACCAATTCCCAGCAAGATAACGACACACGCTTCGCTTTCTTAGACGTTTGTAAGTTGGTGTCTCAGGAAGTGGAATCCATGTGCAACACCTCTTTGTGCAGAAGTCTCTGTACTGTCGGGTAAAGAGATTTATTTACTTAGATTTCCCTTTGGCGAAAAACTTCTAACAAAGGAGGCTAGAGAACTGAATACTTCTCATGCGTGTGACCAACGTCAGGGCTTGAAAACATTCCTTTAGTACGAATAGTGAAAATCTAGCTCGCTTTGCACCACAACTACTATTACACGGAAAGAAACGTAAATAAATATTTATAAGAACATTTCTTTCAATATTATTGCATTGATGTCAATTCTGCGAAGTTAAAAGAAGTGATAAATCCAGACAAATCACAAGCTATAATAATGGGCCACCAACGAGCATTAAACAAAATAGATCTAGCCACTGTATTAAATACAATAGTAATATACGTTACAAGAGCGGTATGTTGACGTTTTCATGTTCGAGGAAAATATTGAAAAAGCGAAACATAGTTGAGCTTTTTTAATTTCCGAGAACATGAAAACAAACATACCGCTCCTGTATCGTACATTATTTTGTGCGAAGATCGTTTATTACATACCTGAAAGACGAATTTCTAATTAGTTGCAATGAAATCTCCATCTTGGTTTCTGTTTAATGACGGCAACTTTAGAAAACAAAAATATCTATACTCCAGCAGGCCGTGATATACGTCTGTCTTTTTTTTCCCCCAGTCTATAAATGCGAACTTAAAACAAACGGTAAGGTTATGTAATGTCTTATTTTTCATTTTAATATTTTAACAATATTATTTATATAACATATTGCAGTAATAATATCGGCATCTGGAGTCTTGTTGATTTTTTCACGGCTTTCTTAATGTTACTTGTATCAGGAATACAATAGTTTTCGTGGAGTAGTAGACTTTACTTAATTTTTGCAAATATTTAAAAACAATAATTATTAACAGTGCAATTTAGGTGAAATTGCAGTGGTAAGTTTCCAATTTATAATTATTACTATGTTAAACGTCTCTAAAAATAATATGTTAAAAGCCTAAAGCAGTAAAATGAATGTCGCGCTTAAGCGGTAAGAAGAGGGAAATTGTTGTGTGTGTTACGTTGGGAATACTGATTACTGAATGTGGTATTTCACACTTACCGCGTATTGGTTCTGTGCGGAAAACAAGCAAATACGCACGATCTCGCACAAAAATAAATAATACTACAATTACATATAGTAAGTCAGTAAAAAATTTAGGGGTATATTTAGATTCAAATTTAAATTTTCAAAGTCAAGTGACCTACACATGTAAGAAAACTTTTTCCATAATTCATTCCCTCAGACAGTTAACCAACGTTTTACCTCTCAGCCTTAAAAAGAACCTGATCCAAACTTTAGTGATGTCCCACTTCGATTATTGCGATTCTCTATTCACGAATCTAAATACTGATCTTGTCTTGGAGTCCACTTAAAGACAGAAGATTCTTCAACTCTCTCTTATTACTATTTAAAATCATCCAGACCTCCACACCCTCTTACCTAGCACCTCGTTTTGTTTACCTTTCACTATCTCGAACCCTGAACATGTACCTTCTCTCTATTCCTCTGAACAGAACATCCTTCTACTCATCATCTTTCAGCATATCTATTCCACACCTCTGGAATTCTCTCCCTGACCATGTCAAAGACTGTCGGACAATATCAAAATTCAAATTTAAATTAAAAAATCACATTCTAGTTCGTGGAATTGCTTGTTGAACACATGTGAGGTTGCGCAACTTCGCCTTAACCCATGACATTATAGGAAATATTGTAACTATGCTGTTGTAAAATTGAAAATTAATATGTAATGTATTTATTATTATTATTATTATTATTATTATTATTATTATTATTATTATTATTATTATCATTATTATCAGTTATCAATATCATCATTGCTATCTCTGTTTTCTTTCTTTTTTCTTGTATTAGCTCGATGAAAGCTCTACAGTGTTCTTTTGACTCTGTTGACCCTATATAGGGCTTTAACTTAATTTATATTATTTTCATCAGCGTTTGTATTTCTTTTTTATATTTATATGTGCTATCTGGTAGGATGGAAGAGAAGGCCTTATGGCCTTAATCCTGTCAGATTAAATAAATGAATAAATAAATTATTCAAAAGTAAAATAAAGAAAGGCGCTTGGAAAGGAAAGAACAGAAAGGAAAGTAACTGTTATTTCATTTTATCTAAGCCCCACTTACACTACAAGAATTGAAACATTTGTCAGAGCGTTGTACGATACTTTGAAAGCCTTCATCAAAAACTTCACTAATGACAATAGTTAAAAGTTGTTACATTAATAACTTTTAAAAATGTATTGTCAAAGGCAGTGGGACATTACCGCCTTTCTGAACAACGATCTGCTGGAAGATCAATAAAAAGATGACATGTGACCATTGAGGCCGCAACAGACCACTAGGTCTAGTGCTTGTATTGTGTTAAGCTACTGAAACTTTAGAAGTACTATATTTTCGTAGCTAGTTTCGGCGTAGTTCCATCATTATCAAACAATCTAGTGAGGTTTTGCTTGTTCTTTCGGCTTATTCTTACTAAAACATTTTCTGGATTATAAAATAATTTAATTTTTCATGTTTCCAATTACATTATAGTCATGTTGTCTATCAATTCGTTTGCATTACACCTCAAATTTCAACTCCGTTACCTCACTCGACAGATACAATTACGATGAAACACATCCGAACGCATGCAGAGACTAGTAATTACATATTGAACAGCTATTCATATAGGAGATAAATAGGAAGAGTAAGAACAAGTAAAATAAAAAAAAAAAAAGATTCTTTCAATTCAGGAAATACGGGTTATTTTAAAAATATTTTAATTTTTAAACATATATTTTCACTTGCAGTACATATATTCATGCAAGACTACGAATAACCAAGAAACACCCTCAATTTCAATTAATTTGGAGATTTCAATACTCTTAGATAATGCTGAAAGCGAGTTAGTTATCGATAAGTATTATTTATTTATTTATTTACCTATTTAAACTGTTTAATGTATTTACTTATTTACTTACTATTTATTTATTATTTATTCATGTACATATATATTGTACTTAACGTATTAATTCATTTACTTACTATTTTTTTAATTGTTTATTTGCTTATTTATTTATTTATTTATTTATTATCTATTTAAACTATTTAATGTATTCACTTATTTATTTACTTTGAATTTACTTGCGACTTGTTTAATTATTTATTTCTTTGCTTACTACGTATTGATACACATATTTACTTATTTATTTATATACTTTTTGCTTATTCACTTATTCACTTATTTATTATTTATTTAAACTATTCAATGCATTAACTTATTTATTTATTTACTTACTATTTGCTTAATTATTTATTTACTTAATATTTATTCCTTTACTTTTTTATTTATTCACGTATTTATTTATTTGCAATTTGTTTAATTATTTATTTCTTTACTTATTATTTATTCATGTACATATTTATTTATTTATTTATTTATTTATTTATTTATTTATTTATTTATGACTTATAGGAAAGTATGCAGGCTAGATTCACATCAAAGTATCTTCTTCACATAAATGTAAATAAGCAATTAAGTTTATTTGATATTGATTTACACGAACGGTCTTAATAAAGTAATAATGTGTTACTCATTAAGAAAACTAATGTAAGAAATTGGAAACATAAAAGAGATCTCTGGCGTATAATATAATGAATCAATATTTACAAAAGGTTCGAAAAGTAATAAATATTTAATCAATTCTAGCATACCTTAATTCTAGCAAGACCAAAACAAGGAAGAAATGGAATTATTCCAGGAAAAATAAAACTGAATAGGCTATAACATGAACAACATAAATAATTTTTTCTATAAATTTGTTTTCTAAATTACTTTTATATACCGGAAAATAGGTCAATTTCTTCATTTAATGAACTGACGTTGCTTAAAATCTTAATTAGTGGTGAGATCATATGAAAATATGAATCGTAGGCCTACGTTTCTCGATCTTGGGTTATTAAGTATAACATTTCTGCTTGGTCTAACTGGACCGGTGTAGAATGGAATCAGCTTGAGTTTTTCAGCGAAATAAATATTATTTCTTAATAGTTTTCTTAGAAATATCATCTAGTAAATGATTCTTCTGTCATTGAGGAGTAAGAAAACCAAAAATGATCTCAATAATCCAGTTTGGAACTGGAATGGACAAGATACTTTCAGTGTTTTATAATATAGGAACCTAACATGTATTAACTCAATTGAATGAACGTTCTTGCAAAGAGGAATACAAATCAATGATAGTTTCTTGGTCAACATTTTTTAAGGCACCGCATGAGGCAACAAAAACACAACACGACGTATACAACTAGTCCATTTCAGAAGAAGATAAAATGTCACTTCCCTTTCGGGAAACTTCTCAAACTTCTGAATGAACATGTTATAAAATTTTTAATATACTCGTAGTACTTAAAAAAATTAAATTAAATTGGATTTATGCAATATGTGTTTGTTTGCAGTATTACATAATTACAAAAGCAATAGGAAATTAACTAATTAAATATTGATTCATTAGTTAGCGCAACAGGAATGGGAGCTACATAGAACGGGTGTGCTGACACCTGCTGGCTGTGATGAGGTTTGAAATATGTATGACTTCCATTTCCATTAGCTCATGACGTCGAATGGATTTAATTCGATTAACTAGATTTAAAATTGGATCTGCTAACTATTATGCATCTAAAATACAAAATTTATCATTCCGAATCCTAAAAAAGTCCTCAATTAAGACATCCTAGCTGATGAATGAAATTTCAGTTTCACAATATTATTACATTATATGTTAGTACGATTGCAAACAACATAAGCAATTATTTAATTATTTCTTGCAATAAATATTCTAAAGCTTATGTTTCTCAAATTCATATGAATGAACAAACCAATCAACCGCAGACTCAAGTTCGAAGTCCTAGACAAATGTATAACCCACGTTTTGCTATACGGTTGCCAAACTTGGACTCTGTCCGAGAGACAACGATCAAATATAAAAGATGCCAGAGAAAGATTCAAAGAAAAATACTGGGCGTCACTCTAAGAGACAGAATGACAAACGAAATAATACAAAGACTGGCGAACACTACTGACGCAGCAGAACGACCCAAGGCAACGAAGTGGAATGGGGGGACATGTGGCGAGACTACACCAGTCAAGATGGGCTCATGAAGTCACCATGTGGGACCCCTACGTCGGCAAGAGAGGACAGGGAAGACCTCGGCTTAGGTGGTCTGACATGCTTGCGAAAGAGGCGGGCAAAGAATGGTCGAGGACAGCAAATGACAGTTATATGGAAAGAACTAGGAAAGGGCATTGCAAATAGCGAACATCATCAGTGTTAAAATATTGTAAATAGCAAAGTCAGTGTTTGTGAAATTGCTACTTAAAATATTGTAAATAGTGAAGTCAGTGTTTGTGAAAGGGTTAGTTAAATGTTGTAAATAGTAATCTTAGTATTTGTCAAAGTGCTGGTGTTAGTGTTACTTGGGCGAAAATGAAGAAAGAAAAAAGTGCTGAGACTAGTTAAAGTTTAACAGTGTTAATAACCATGTCACGACAATATCCACGACAACTACAAGTATATCAGCTCGCCTGGATTGGCTCACCAACCGAGTAACCATGAGCCACCCCTGTGGTCATTCGTAATGAATGTACCTCTGTACTTGTGGTTGGACATTGTGTCTACTGTTACACATACTGTGACACGGTACACGAGGGTAGACCAACAAAGGGAAACAGAGTAAGGTAGAATTTAAAAATGAGAGGGATTCAATCCGGCATCGGAACTTGAATCCGGTGTGGCTTAGTGGATAAAACGCCAACAAGCAAAGTTGAAACTCGTGCTCGAGTCCCAGTGCCGGAGAGAATTTTTCTCCATTCTACCTATTCTTCACCAAAATTAATTCAATTTACAAGCCTAAAGAATTCATTACCCGAACCACACAAAATTAAAATTGTGGGGGTGATTAAATGCGTATTTTCTTAAACATTTGAAATGGATATTCTAGAGAATTATAATAGTTTCTCTTTACACTTCCTGTAATGTGGAAGTGAAAACTGGAATCCAAAGTTTTCTAAAATGACCTTTCCATTCTTACAATTTTCACCATAAATTTCGTGCGTCCTTTTCATGAGATAATATGACGAAATAACAGAATGAAAACTAGGCCTACAGAATAAACCGAAGTAGCTACATACAGTAAAAGAAACCCCCTTACATCAATTAAGTTTACTATAAATTTCATAGAATCTATCTGGAATCCTTCTGTGTTCAATATCTTTACCAATAAACGATTACTGAAAGAAGTTTTGTATTGTACAAAGACAATTGGAGGGAAGAGTCCGAATACACTGTCGACCTTTTAAAGTAACGCGTTAGGATTGGGATTTTTCTGCCGCCTGCATCACAGTCCGCCGCCATTATAGCGAATGTTGCAAGTACTCGAGCACCTCTCGGGAGCAGTCACCTGCATCTCTTCAGGAGGCAGCTGCCAAGGCCCAGCGGTACTATTAGCACCTTCTTCTCTGCTCACAGGAGCAATAAAATGCAGTCTTTTAGAGCTCTTCAAAAAGAAAGCATGCCTGTCTACATTTTTTCTTTTCTCTCTTTTGTCTAGAAGAGACTTAATGAGCAAAATGTGGGATATGTTTGTAGCTCATTCAGATGACATTTTGAGAATTTCATGAAAATATCAAATACAACTTGTAAACTTTTTCTTCGTATTCTTTTCAAATCACAGTATTGTGTTGCGTTTCGACCTCAATACCTTAATCTTTAAAAGTTTTAGCGTAATTAATAGCTTTTTGAATTCTTATTAACTTATAAAAATATAGAGAATATATTGGGATATGAATCTTTTCGAAAATATAAGCGTTTTTGGCATACATTGTACAGAAAATACGTACAGTGGAAGTTCTTAAGTTCGACAGAAATCAAGTTCGACATCCTATAGTTCGATTGCTTACGTAGGAGAATTAGACACGCCCCTATACGGGCATTAAGAAATGGGTTTGCCATTTGAATGGAAATTGGTTCTGCGTCTTGTAGTGATACTTTTATTAAAGGAAAACGGAATATTTTATTGATTAGGACATCCATATTTAATAATTGATTTTAAATTAATGAACTCTTCTTTTTCTATTTGAGAATTGCGCCGTTTGTGAGACGTAACTGTCGAAACCCACTGTGGTACTAGAAGTGCATACACAAGTTTCGCGGTGGGCAGGAAATGCAAGTACAGTACTGTATTCGTTGATGGACAACCAATAAGAATTTGTATTCATTTCACCTGCTAAACCCACTACCCTTATTGGACTGAACTTTCAATTCTGTTCAGTCCAACTTAAGACAGTCCACTGTATTTATGTGCAATACATTCTGTTAAACAAATGCATAGAATATTTTTTGATACAAGTAATTTCTTTAAAGATTTAGAAGGATCCGTCTGAAATTATAGATTCTATTAATGTTTGGATTTTAAGATTCTCGTGAAAACTGTACTGATAAAATTGTTGTTCCTTTGCGTAAAACCTTGGAAATTTTGATAGAAAACAGTACAGACACATGCATTTAACACTTTCTGAAAAAGAAAGATAGAAGAATCGATTGGAATTTATAGATTTTATTAACGTTTCCGTAGCACAGGAAAAATCGTCTTTTCTTCGGCTTCGGTTGTTGCATTTTCATATAAACGTAATGACAAATTTATGTTTCTCTGCTTCGAGGAGTATGTTGCTATGCTTGAAACATTCTTTGCACCGAGACTGCACGATCTTAACATCGAAAACATGTGGTTTCAGCAGGAAGGAGCCACGTCACATGCTCGACAATCGATGGAAGCCGTTCACCAATTGTTTGGAAGGCACGTCATGTCAAGTAACGGTGATAATCCATGGCCCGCGAGATCTCCTGATCTCAGTGTTTGCGATTTCTTCCTTGAGGAAATCTTAAAAGCAATGTGTACCACACACGTCCTGCAACCATCGCTGAACTAAAACAGAGGATTGAAGACGAAATCACTGGCATTCCTCGAGACATGATACACCAACCATTCCAGAGTTTCCACACCAGGCTATCAGAATGTGTACGACGAAATGGAGCACATCTTTCCGATGTTACCTTCAAGAAGTAACATGACAAGTGATATTGCGTAATAATGGCAACATAAATGGCATATTATATACACGCACTTCCATCAATAAATAATGTTTGTACTTGTTTATTCTGCCATTTACGTTAATTCAAAATTTCCCGTTTCTCTGCGCCATCCTGTATTTCCGCTAGCATAACTATTTTTCCATTGCTCTATTTTATATTCGGCTATTTAACGATGCTGTATCAACTATTAGGTCATTTAGCATTGACAGAATTGGTGATGGCGAGATGGTGTCTGGTGAAATGAGTCCGAGGATTCGTCATGCCATTGCCTGACATTCGCCTTACAGTTGGAGGAAACCTCGGAAAAACTGAACTAGGTAATCAGCCCAAGCGGAAATCGAACTCCAGAGCTCCGGGTAAGCAGGAAAACTCGCTACCGCCTGAGCTGACTGTATTAGTCGTCTTTGTTTAGCCTACATGTGGCAACAGACTAATCACAGCATTTTCGTTTTTGCGTCGCGCATGGTATCATTCTCTCATACGTACTAACTGATAGCGCGAGGCGTGACAGAGAGGTAGGCTAGCTTATATTTTATTGTGTATCAATAAATGTAATTCATTCATTCATTCTATTTACTAATTTAGCAGTTTTTAATCATTATTAAAACTGAAAGACAAGCTCTGCGAGTTAAGGGAATTTCAACGAAGAAAAGTATCCACTCCTAGTCTTGTTGTGCGTGATGCCTAAAACAATTTATTAACGACTTGAGTCAAACACTTTGTATTATCATAACACATAACAACAAGATATGACATTTTATGTTGTCGGACAGCAAACATTTCAAAGCGCGCAGAAACCAAGTGCTCCTACCGGTCAGACGGAATGGCGAATAATGAATTTCTATCGAGTCTCTTGAAGAGTCCGAATCCGCTCCTGTGACGTACAGTTTGCTCCAGATAATATAAAACCGCAAAGTTCTTTCTCTACTTCAGTTAGCGCATTTTTATACTAATAATTATACAAACTCATTACATAAGATCCTTCGCACGAACCAAATAGTAAATAGATATAAATGAGTTGACTGATTAATACGAGTATATTGATTCATACGATGCATTAGAGTAAAGAAACATTGATTTATAATACGTGGATCATTGAATGTAGTTAATGGCTTTCAGCTAGAATAATGGGTTCTATGAATATTTCAACTGCATGTGGAAATTCGATCCCCAGTTCTTTTCGTACTCTTTAATGTTGAACTCCAACAGCAGGTGATTCTAGAACCTTCCAGTTAATACTACTACTTTAAATCGGAAATACGTGATCGATGAAACATCTTATGAACCAGAATGTTCCACAATAATATATATATAAAGTCTTGAATCCTATCTTCGATAATAATTCACGGTTCGAATCTCTGAAACTCATGACAGCAAAAGTGCATGATAGCGACAATAGAATTGAATGTAAGATATTTCAGCAAGCAGTATACTTCGACATGGTCCATCTCCAAGCGGGTTGTCATTGATCTCGTATGGCGTGGACTATTTAGTATGTCTTAATCTCAATGCAACGTTTTTCTTAATCTACCCAGGGTATGGCGTTCTCATGGTAGTGTCGCTAGAACTGACATAGGCCTACTCAAAATATATTTAAATGAATGAATAAATTTTGTTAAAACTCTACACTGTCTGTCATTTACAGGTATCTTTTTATTATGTCCGTTATTTATTCCGAATGAAATAAAACAAAAATTAATTTCAGCGATTGGAGATAAGTTATGTATTAAGAAATAATATGAGAAGAGCAAATGACTCGATAAAACCGTCACTATAAGAAAGCCGAAAAAATACATAATTAACATAACAGATTGACCGCAAATGTTTAACATAAAATTACCACATGAACACTAAAATTCGTAACGTTCACGTATTCACGTGACGATGTAAGTGGATGTTATACATACCCCTGATTACGCACATGAAACCATTAAATACCTCCCACACATAGCAAAGAACGATGAACTATACAGTACATGCACATTTGTAGGCTATTATTATTAAATATTTTCCACATGTTTGGAATGATATTTGGGCTGCCTAAACAAAAATAAACGGTTTAAATCGGACACGTTGTAAAGTAAATATGCAACTAATTGCGATCTATCATAATACTGTTTGTTTTAGGTATGTTATTATTAGCTGCTTAATATTAAAAGTAGAGCACCTACTGTTAAAGATTTCCTTCCTACTTCAGCATAGCATTTTTGAAATAGTAGACCTAAGTATAGAAGCCAGTACATCTGTCTCGTCAGTCTCTTTCGCTTCTATATCTTCTCTCTCTTTTGAGAGACAGTCGCCTTTACTGTTTTTATTCCGAATAACTGAATAAATCATACATATCGACTGTCAGATGCTTTCTTTGTGTAAATTACTTTTCCATTGGCTTTTCTGTCCCTTGGAAGTTGGAAATAAATGAACAAATATTGTGAAAACGAATATATTTTCCCAGACTTTTTCTCATTGATTTTTTCAGAGTATTCATGAGGGTGATTTTTTTATTTGTTCTGTTTAGATCAAGGATCATCACCAATGACTTATACCATTCGACGTTTGATGACTGTAGAAAGGATAAGCATATGATTTATGTTGGACACATAAAAGTAATAGTTCATGTAAATTCTATCAGTTATTTTAATTGTATCTCCTGGCAGAATATTACACTATAAAATTGCTGTCAATCAATACACAATGACCTCTACAGTAGGATTTTGTTCACCGAGGAAATGAAATGTAATTTACCAGGAACAGCGGATTTTCATTTTTAAGCTTTATCTTACCAGTCATTCTTATGCAGGTGTTGCAGATTTTCATCGGAAATATCCCTAATACTTCGACTATATTCAGAATAATTAGGCCTAGACATTTTTGGGAGTATGGATCAGTTGCAGACAGTAAGAGATAGGATGCCAAACTGTTGAGGATATCTAAAATAAAATTTCTATAAGTTAACAATTAATTCACACACAAACTGGATGACGTAAAGAGAAATATTACGAAGGCAATTGCTAATATCACTTTACAGATGTTTCGTGACGTGGCAGAAATAATAAGGTATGCATTTCGTTTTCCGTAATTCTCATTTATTCCATATACTAAAATTTACGAATTTTGCAGATGTCCTTACGTAACAAAAGTACTGTCTTAATAAATCATTGTAATATTGAAAATTAATCTATTATTAAAAAAATATAAACATATTAAATTTAAAGAAATTATCCTCAGACAACTGTTGGCTTTCTCTTTGTTATTCATAATTTATATAAGTGTTTCAACAGAACAGACGAAACAGTGGCACCACAGAAGAATTTATGTCAACAGAAATATAAAAATATGCATTTCGTTTCTCATAATTTTGATCGCTTTTATTTACTAAAGTTTCCGAGTTATGTAGATATCAATTGAAATTCGTAATCTTTACATAAGAAAATACTGTTTATTAAATCGATTAGAGTATTGAAAAATGATCAATTATTAATTTTAAAAGATAAGGATATTTAAAGAAATTAACCTCAAACAACTATTGTGTTTCTTCTTCTTGTTCATAATTTACACAAGTGCATTAACAAAAACAAAGAAAAAATGATAAAGAAATTAAGTGAATAGAAATCTCAGAAGAATATATACTGCTATTTGCGGATAACAATAGTATTACTTGCAGATACGAAGAGTGGTTTAGCTTTAACGTTAGCCAGAGGAATTTAATGTTAAAATTTCAACATAAAAGTCAAAGACTATGGAATTTAAAGACAAGAAATCAGTTTGTAATAAAGTAGCCTACGTTTTTATGATAATGCAAATTTATCTAAATTAAAAACCTTTATATTTAGAAAATAAATTTAAAACACTAGAGAATTTTGAATTATAACAAAACATATAAATTATTATTGAGTATTCACAACATTTAAGGTCCAAAAACTCACAGGAATCACCGACAACACTACCTTGGCAAGGAAAATACTAAGATCGGTGACACAAAGTTTCAAAGGAAAATATTTATAACCAGAGAAATTAAAATTTTGAGAGATACTGCCGGAAAACTATGTAAATATTAAGTATGGAAGTTCTCAAAAACTTAGAAACAGAACCAGTAATATTACTCTTCGAAAGTTGGGAAATAAATTGTCACAGGACTCGTAAATTATGTATATAGTGGGGGAAGACTTTTGAAGAAACCACAAAAAATTCGGTCGGAAACCATAACATATTGTCGTCATGAAGTCTAATGTGAGTACATGTCAGGGTAAATGTGATGATGCTGGTGATAAAGAATCTGAGAGAAATTGTGAGATTCCTAGGGAGATAATTCTAAGTATTAAGAACAGAAATTAATAAATATTTAATGTTGAATAATTATTAGGGGTAAATTTTTATAGTTCTCACATGTAGGCTAATAAATAAATGAATGAATGAATAAATAAATAAATAGATAAATAGGTATATAAATAGATGGATAAATAGATAAATAAATAGATAAATGAATAAATGAATGAATGAATGAATAAATGACTAAATAACTAAATAAATAGAATAAATAAATAAATAAATAAATAAATAAATAAATAAATAAATAAATAAATAAATAAATAAATAAATAAATAAATAAATAAATAAATAAAAATTAAAGACCTTTTCCTCAGAACACTTACAACAATAATAAGTGTATTATTTCCAGTAGTTCAAACATTTACTCACAGGTCGTGAAATTTGTAGACAGTATTTTTTACTGAAGTAATCGTTCGTCACAAGAGAAACTTTAAATGTGAATATAATCATTTAAAAATTAGTAATGTGTGAACAGATATAGCCTAATTTACAGGATAAATTGCGTAGTCTGGTAAAAATGATTTTTATTCGTTTATTTAACAGTGGTGTATGAATGTCGTGATTATCCCTAAGAACCAATAAGATCTGTCCGAAATTGTTGTCCTTTACTTAAGAAGTCGGTACCGAAAGGCTGAACTCCGGCTGATCTTTAAATATAACAAGCAAGCAATTGTTATAGGCGTACCTTTTGTTAAATTCATATTTAAGACAAGCTTAGACGCGATATTAGATGTGATTCCGAGAGTATTTCTATTAGGAATGTCCCATTGAATCGAGACGCCTGGAAGTCAAAGATAACAACATATACTTGGCTACGTAAGCCAAAGCTCAGGAGGCTATTGTGAGGGGGAGCTCAAATGATGTCCTTTCATTAGCGATCGCGTCTACTTAATAGCTGGTTTAATAGTTTCGTTTATACGTAGATTAAGCTAAGTGGTACTGTGCGATCTGATAAAGTGTACCTTACATAGTGATTGGAGTACAGTATGATTGAAATAAAATTCATAGTGAAATGTCAAGTTCATTTATCCGAAATGCCAATTATCGCATAAAAAAACTAAAAAAAATCATAACAAGCTTTATATTTCAACAACTTACTTAGAATGTTAAGTTACTTTTTAAATTACAGTGCTTTCAAGTAGAATTGTGGTGGACGACAGCGTACAGTTGGTGGCAGGATTTCTCGGGGTAATTTCGTTTCCATACCGGAAATCCGTCATTGCTCTGTTAATCATCAACAACATCATTATCATTATTTTCATTTATGTAGTACACCTCCCGTGGTGCACCATGAGGAACGCTATAGCGGAAAAAAGATTATTGTACAGTTTATAGTTCTTAGATGGAAGAGTTAGCGCTGGCTGAATGACGAAAAATCACTGATTAATTTATTGATTCATTCATTCTTAGTTTTCTATCCGAGAACAGGTCCTTCACTGCAAATCATCATTCTCCAATATTTCATATTTTCTGCCTTCCTCTTCGCCTCTGCATACAATCCATATCTTTTCACGTTATATATAATCTGATATCTACTTCTACTTTGAACTTTTCTCCAGTTCACCTTTCCTTCCAGTACATTCTTCAGTAGGCAGTTTCGTCTTAGCCCAGAACTGGCGAGAGAGGGGTGGAAAGCATGGGGAAAGCATTGGTTCCCTGTCCACAGTCCACCGGCGTTGAATGACGTATCTGTGGCCCGTATGCAATCAAATAAGACAGACACTGAATACAAATCCCCTCCCCTACAAAGTCAATGACGCGGGGAGGGAGGGAAGGAAGGGGTGAGTGACGTATCCCATAAGTGACGCAACGCCATAATTGTCGCCCAGTTCTCCAAGCCTGTGTTAGCCTCTTGCTCAGTTTTAACGTTATTCTTTCTTCATCCACCCTTTCTAACACTCTCCATTCTTCTTCGTATCCATATTTTAAATTATTCCAGTCGTTTCTCTTCACTTCGTCGTAATATCCATATTTCTTCCCCTACAATGCCACACTATAAATGCATATAGAATGATAGTTGGAAGACCTGGGGGGAAAAGACTTTTGGAGAGGTCAAGACGTAGATGGGAGGATAATATTAAAATAGATTTGAGGGAGGTGGGATATGATGGTAGGGACTGGATTAATCTTGCTCATGATAGGGATCGATGGCGGACTTATGTGAGGGCGACAATGACCTCCGGATTCTTAAAAGCCATTTGTAAGAAACAATGCTTCACTCCATACAAAGCACTTCATTAGTCGGTACCCTCTATGTGACGATTGAAAATCAATTTAAGAATATGATGCAAAACCTCGCTCAGTCCATTCGGTCATTTTTATGACCTGCATAATATGATTATGGTTTAGCCCTCTATCATGATATTTTAAGCTTGTTTTCTTCCAAAACAACGCCAATTCTTGTCTAAAAATTTGTGTTATTGTACATGTCACTTGAAAACTCAGGCTGTAGACAGGTGGATAAAAAGTAGCCTTAAAAATGGACTTAATGCGTTTTGGGATTATACACTTCAATTGTATTAATGAAAGTATCTGTTCATTTTTTATACACTACGATATTAACCTAAAAGAGCTTAAGTTTCCAGATCAAAGGAAATGTCATTTGGGACGTGATTAAATTTAATAGGCCTAAAGAAAATAGGCTCAAGTACATATTTATTGAGAATCTGAACATTTGGAAGAGAAAACTAGTATATATTATGTTCTCTCATTTTCTATATACTTTCACCAAAAATATTTCCAAACTAACTATATTTCTTTAACTATATTTCTTTCTTACGTTAATAGTTGGAAATACATTTTTGGATCACAAAAAAAATAAACAATTTCACCAGGAACTGATATCGTACCAATTCTTGTAAATATAGCCTAACAAACAAAATTGTATAAAACATGCTAAAAAATTGAATAAACGAATTAATGAATAATTCAATGAATGAATGAATGGGTGAGTAAGTGAATGAATGCGTAAACTGATGAATGAATGGATGGATGAATGAACGAATGAATAGTTGGATGAATATACGAATGAATGAATGAGTGGGTGAATTGATGGATGGATGAGTAAATGGATGGAAAAGATAAATGAATGTAAGAGTAATTCAAAAAGGGTTTTCCTGTTCTTGAAGCGCTTCAATATGGATTAGGATAAATGTTTTAGTCTTTTTGGGCCAATATTAGATTATCATTCGGCGGATCTCTCCCGACCATGTGGTCAGCACGATGTAGGGACACCGCAGAGGTGTCATATAACAAGTACAAAATGAGAAAACTTCCAGTCTAGCGGAATGAAGACAAATCTCTGCCCATGCCGGGAATCGAACAACGAACGTCTTCTTTGGGAAGAGCAGATGCTACCCACTGAGTCATATCAGCTGACGAGAATACCATTGCAAGTATTAATTGTCTAACGAAGGAAAAAATAGACTAAAAGGACTCTATAACATTTGCCAGATGATAGAGCTTCATTTTTACTGAAATTGACTAATTGGTTTAACATCTGTGAAAGATGGTAATATTTAATTTACTGTAATTTTAATTTATAATACAACGAACAATACGAGCAAAAACTGTAATTAAAATGATGAATATAAGAACATAATAAGAAATTCTCTATTTCTTTCAAGTAACACATTACTTCAATTTGTCAAACTAGGATAAGATGTACGTAACTGAGACACTCCACTGTTCATCTTGTAGCCATTCAACACTTAATTAGGCCACCCGCTGAACAGAGAATCGTGCCGGGTTGCCTGAAACCTGTATGGATCAAGTAGGGGACGAGTCTTTCCAATTGGACACCCGCTGTGCTCCTGCAGAGACCCCCAGCAGAGTCTTAAATTGGAAGAAATGCCGAGCAGTAGCGTCCATGATCAGAAACAATGTCACAGTGAGGATGAGTTGGTGTTAGTTATCACTTCCGCTGTGTAAGGATTTGGAGACACACACTCACGTCGAATTTTCCGTTCATCTTTTCCTCATTTAATTACACCACAACTGCAAAAAAATCGGCTGTCGTTTAAATATAAATAGCGAGTGCGCGATGTTTCCGTAAGCAGAAATTGTACATATCTGGGTAAAGTTTTGACGTAATTTATATTTAATGAATTTTTGACGTTTATCTTGAAAATAGACGTACATTGGAGTGCATCCTTTCCCTTCAAAATTAGCTACATTTTGAAACCTGTTTCCTTGATGTTACCTGAAGTAATTTTATTTATTTATTTATTTATTTATTATTTTGCTAATAACTGTAACATAAAATATAATATATACAGAAATACTTTAACTCGCCCCTGAAAGAGTAGAACTCGTGCTCAGGGACGGATTTCTGAATTGAAATTAACAAGTATGTAATAAAATTTGTCTTATGTCTATTACGCAATAAGAATACATAAATTTAAATTTACAAATTTTCAATTTTTATAAAATCCATACCTAACTTTTTAAATTTTATGCTAGAACTATTAGAATTGACACGATTAGGATATTTAAATATAAATTTGTTATACATTCTTGGGCCTAAATTACTACTACGATTAAATACTGTAGCAGTGTGGCATTTTGGTTCAAACAATCTTAAAGAATTCATACCTTTTGTTTCATAACTATGAGAATACAATTCAAAATTATTTCGATTTTTATGCATGAATTTTATTAATACATTGTAATACTGTAAATGTCTTATTTTAAGAACATTAAAGTCTTAAAACAGTTTTTTGATATACAATTTTTTTCCTTCTCCCCGCTTAAGTCCCCACTAATAATGCCATCGAAACCAAACAGAAGTTATAATTTTAAATAAAAATTTCTAGCTTCTTTATCGATATTGTTCTCACTTAATGCATAGTAAATTTTATTCTGTACATCTTAGTAGTAAATAGACTAAACCATGGGATATTATATTCATTTTATTTTTACTGTGATATGTTAATTTTATAATACCGGAGGGGGCAAAAGTAGGTGTACAGTATTGATCAGGTCATGAAATTTTATTTATTTATTTGTTTATTTGTTTGTTTGTTTATTTACTTATTTATTTTCTTATTGTTAAAAATATTGACTCTGTGACACTGTTAAATCTCGTAAGTGCTCGAAATGTCCTCCCATCAACTTTGAAAAATTACTGGCACCTGTCCTGTAGAATGTGACGCACAGTAAGACACAAATTCCGGACAGTGCAGTGCCATTAAAAGCTTCTGAAATGAACTCTTTTAACTCGTCCAGTAGTGTGGGGCCTCCTCTAAAAAATCTTATCCTTCATTACGACCCCAAGAAAATCAGTCCATAGGTGAACATGGCGGTAAAATCGTTTCTGCCACATTGTCCGATCCAACGCTGTGGGAAGGTAAGTCAAGGTAATTTCTTACCAGGTCGGCATAATGAATAGGTGAAGTCAGTCCTGGTTGTGGGTTACGCCACCAACACGTTTTGCGACATGTTACGTAATTATTACCATCTACAGTTGTATCGAAAAAAGCCAGTACCATAACAGTTTGTTTTTAGAAGACTATATTCATAACATGATAATTCCCAATATCTATGAAGAAAATTTAATTCGATCATTACTGTTTAATGTATAGCTACTATTGGGTCCCCCTTATTTTACTGAAATTAAATATATTTATCATTCATCCATTTAGTGTTCTGCCCAAGGGCAGGTCTTTCACTACAAAACCAGCTTTCTCCAGTCTTTCCTATTTTCTGCCTTCCTCTTCGTTTCCTCATATGATTCACACATCTTAATGTCGTATATGATCTGATATCTTCTTCTACCCCGAACTCTTCTCCCGTTCACCATTCACCCAACCAATTCCTTTTCTTCTTAATCAGTTTCAGTATCATTTTTTCTTCATCCACTCTTTTCAATACAGCTTCATTTTTTACTCTCTCTGTCCACTTCACACGTTCCATTCTTCTCCATATCCACATTTCAAATGCTTCTATTCGTTTCTCTTCACTTCGCCGTAATGTCCATGTTTCTGCCCCATACAATGCCACAATCCATACAAAGCACTTCACTAGTCTCTTCCTTAGTTCTTTTTCCAGAAGTCCGCAGAAAATGCTCTTTTTTCTATTAAAAGCTTCCTTGGCCATTGCTATCCTCCTTTTGACTTCCTGGCAGCAGCTCATGTTACTGCTTACAGTACATCCCAAGTATTTGAAACTGTCCACTTGCTCTACAGCCTCATTTAGAATTCCCAAGTTTATCTTCTGTATTTTCCTTCCTATGACCATGGTCGTCGTCTTATTTGCATTTATCTTCATCCCATACTGCTCAAAGCTGTCATTTAGTTCCAATAGCATATTCTTTAGTATCATTTCCTCTTCTGCTAACAACGCCATGTCATCAGCAAATCTTATGCATTTTATTCTTCCTCCTCATACTATCACTCCTCCCGTGTTCTGAAAACAGTTCTTTATTAAATCCTCCAAGTAAATGTTGAACAGGGTAGGTGATAAAGGACATCCTTGACGTACTCCTCTCCCAATTTCAATTCCTTCTGACATTTCTTCTCCTATCCTGACTGACTCGTTGTTTCATATAAAGATTAATGAACAGTCTTCTCTTTTTCCAATCCACACCAATTTTCTTTAGATTCCCATATATTTTATAATACACAACATTTATTGATATATTTATAAACGAAAACAGGTATTATTCAGACACAGGACATTGTCGGCAACATTTTGGTTAAAATTTAAAGTACATAATTAGTAAATTACATAAGTTAGGTCAGATGTAACAGTGTTCATGAGTAAGATAGTTATATATAATAAAAGTAATATAATACAGTTATATGAACACTTTTTACTTTTATTATATATAACTACATAATTAGTAACTTGGAATTTCGTTGGCAGAAACTAGCTTACAATGACTTCCGATGGCATAGTCGTACTTTGTGAATAAAGTCAAAATCCTTGAGGGTTTTATCGGGATTCTCCCATTTCTCCTTTAATTCCATCGTCAATCTCCGTTTCAATATTATTATTTAAATTAGTATTCACCCACAACGTTGCGGCTTAGTAATATATAAAAATAAGTTTCGTGTTGTGTAGGCACAAGGATCGTCTGTTCGACTAACATATGCAACAACAATTACTATCTTCTGGAAATGTAATATAATGAATATATTATGCTTTTCCAACGTATGTAATATAGTGTCAAGTCAAGAGAATATAGCCCTAAAATGTGAAAGGAAACCTTAATAGACGCCATGAAGACGTATAAGGAGTATGGAGGTAGAGTTCCTTGCCTCATGGCTTCGGCACTAGAATGAGGTGGTATGGTTGGCACTACGCGTTTTTTACCGCCGAGAAAGACGCGGTACTCAATTCAACACGAAGATGATTGGACCCCGGGGGCCGTTCTGGAAGTTTCGACAACGATAAAACCCTGTCACCATCCGGAATTGAAATCCGAACCTTCCGCTTCGTATCCAGTTGCTCTACTAACTGCAAATGTAAGATTGAATAGTTAGGCTATATTTAAAATAACATCACAAAAATGCCATTAGAAATTTTGTACCAGAGATTGAAAATGAATGTTTTTTTATTATTATTCACATGTATAGTAATAGCTTATTGTGGACAAATTAATTGAAACGGAAGGACATAATTTCCAACATATGCTGTATCTATTTAAAGCTCTAATGCTCTGTGTAATATAGCCTAAATGTACGCCAATACTTTACGTCTTAAATATGACTTTATATGAACCTTAACAATGGCTATTTCGTTTATATTTTCGGCCAATAAAATGTAACGAAATTTTGAATTCCAACCAATCACAGTCATACATCGCGATAATATCTGCAGCTCGATTTATCACTATAAATTTATCGCATGGTCGTTCTTTTGTTTAGCCAATGTCGCCAACTGTTTACACGTAAATCGATGAACATGAATCCATTGTACTAAATAAAGTGCAAAATCCTACTTCCACATATACATCTTCACCTTTTAATTCCATATCCATTGTATTTAAAGAAAATAATACTCCTTCATAATAATTGTTCATTTAATTAATATATTAATAAGGATATTTGTAATTATAATAAAAATGTTTAAATTATATTATGATTTCAGCAGATAATAAAACGTATTTCTGTTACAAAAAGAGAAAAACGGAGTACATGTAATTAACATTTTTAAACCTATATTTCGTTTTTTTTTAATTGGCATTACTGAACAACATTCAATTTCTTTATTCCAGTAATCGTTCTTCATCTATTTCGACTTCACCATGTCTGAATAGATACAATTAATAACATTTTGTGATCGAATTTTAGGGATATATTATTTTCATTTTTATTTTATTCACGAAATAGTCCTAATAAATGTCACTTGAGGTCTGAGATTTCTTAAATAAAATCGGAAAATCTGAGATCTCTTGTGACATTACTTTAGATAATTTTGGTTTAGTCCGAAGAACAATTGTCTATTAGTATAAACTTGAAGTTTGCATTGATAGATTTATGAAAAGAAAGAGACAGGATTAAAATAAATGAGAACTATTGATTTCTTAAAGTCGATGCCTTTTCAGAAAATATTAACAGTGAAGAGATGAAATAGATTCTCAACTTTAAGCTTACAGAGCAGAATATACTTGGAATCAAAACCAGGCTATGATTATAAAGCGAAGATGGATGTACTTATGTTCGAAACAGAGCTGGAACGTATCCAAATGCAGTAGTGTGGTGACTGAATACCATTATCAAGAATTATGAGACTTTCCCGTTGAGAGTCAAGAAATACGGCACAAAGGATTCACATTCAGTCCAACGCTTCAACAACCTAAACGAAAAGAAAAAGTCATAATTTCCAACAAGAAACTTCCTCGGAGTCCTCAAAGTGATTCGAAATTTGTTCTGATCCTTTCTCTCTTTTAATAACAAAAACCTTTCGTTCTTGAAGACGTAGATTACGAGTATTCCTGACGTACTGCAAAGTCGACTTTCACAGTCGAATTTAATTTTGTAGAATACGGAATGTTTCATGAATTTAGACTCTAAGTAAAATAGGAGAATTCCTTCCTGAAACGTTGGCACAATTTCATGTAACTTTCCCGAATAATGACTTGTTAAGACGAAGGCAGTCAAGAGCTGAAGTGCGAGTACTCAGCTGAGAGGTATTTTATGCGTAAGACGGAAGACATTAGTAGAACGACTAGTTAAACTTGAGAGATCTGGATATATTCTCGTGGCTTACGTTAAGTATGGAAGTAAGAACTTCAGGATCCTTCAAGAGAAGTACTCATACAATAAATCTTCTCAGTAAAATAAGATATCTTTCAAGTATACAGGGTGTAATACAGGAATCTTTAACATAACCATTCCTTCATCTCCCCTAAAATATATTGAATATTCATACAGTATCTGCACAGCTGTCCCAACTTAATAGAATACATAATTAGAAAGAATTATACGAAGAAGCCACAATGCAAATGTCAGAAGAAATAGTAGTCGTAGAATTACAGCATAAGTGGTAAGAGATTTAATAAAGAGAACAAAAATGAAGTAAAATTATATAATATACGTTACCAGTATAGAATAATTTCTCGAGTTAATTAAAGATGCAAAGAAAGAAACAAATATTTATAAATGATAAAACAAAAAAAATGAAGTACAAACAAAGATTCAAATAGCAATAAAGGAGATATGAACATGAGTATTTTTGTCAACATCTGTTATATCTGTCTGCATGTAGTAATGGATCTCACATTTCTGTATATGGTGCCATTACCACATTTATTTTATTTACATTTCTATCATTTTAACACTTCATTTGCATTTCTCCTATTACATTTATATCCTCTTCCCTCATAGTTTCTCAACTTTAAGCCCTATTATCCAAATCCAAGTTAGAAAATTATCTTATGACGAGTTACCAAACTAAAATACAGTTTTGTCAAGACACTTGCGATGTGCAGTACGGGAAGAAGGTAGGAGTAGGAGGGAAGGTCAGGCGTGTGTCTACCGAGTTCAAGACAAAAACTAACCCATTCCTCTACAATTCGTAAGTAGACTCATCCGATTTCGTGCGCAGCTCTGTAGGAAGAGTGGGGGGGGGGGTGTCTTTACAAAATGCATGAGCTATACTACTATGACAAGTGTTGTACTGCATGTTTCCATGTATTCACATCTTTTTTTTTATATTCTAGTGATACTTAACTTATTTTATCTTTTAGTTTTGATATTTCCTGATAATGGTATTATCTATAATGTGATAACTTGAGCTATATATAATCATAATTTTCCTTACTGTGTGTAACTAAAAATATTGTGTTCATTGTATGTTTTGTACTTCACTATATTATTATTATTATTATTATTATTATTATTATTATTGTCTCATATTTTTATAGTTTGTATGTCTAATTTATTTTGACCTACTGTTCACATTTTATTATGCATTTTCCTTTCTTTTTATATGTTATATACTATGTCTGATTTCTACTGACTTGTTATTTACATTATATTATGATTATCTTCTTCAGTTTTGTGTGTAAAATTGTAGTGTACTTTACTTTGTAAATTTGTAGTGTTGTTTGTATCGCAGTTTTACTTCTGGTTGAGTGTTAGAGAAGGTCGTATGGCCTTAACTCTGCCAGGTTAAATAAACCATTATTATTATTATTATTATATTATTATTATTGTTATTATTATTATTATTATTATTATTATTACTATCATCTCCTACCCCTTAATCTAAACCTTGTCTACACTCTACTCTATATCTTTGTTCTAATATTATTCTATACTTTCTCCTTTCTTACAATTTGCCTACTACTTTCTATCATTCCTATTCAATATATACATACTAATTTTCTATTGTCACTATTTCTCTTAGCAACTACTTTTATTACATTCTCCATCCTAAGCTTTTACCTATTTTTATTTATTTTCTTATTCCCGCGTTCATCTTTATATTTCATCACTCATCCACTATCATTCCTTCTTTGCCTATTATTATATCTTATCTACTTTAGTTCTTTGTTTCCATATCCGTCTCACTCCACTAACTTTCTTCCCTCTTGTCACCGTCTCTGTGCTTATTGTATCACTTTTTAA